>NC_067165.1:44777970-45015336 GCF_903995435.1 Acomys russatus
AGTGGGGGTGGGGAGCATTACCGCCAAAGACCTTCAGGAGAGCCCAGGCCCTCATGGGAGAGAGAGCCAAGGCAGGACTCTATGTTCTCCCTGGGCAGAAGCGGCAGGGGTAGGGTGGGGGGTTTGGAGGGGGCTAGGGGCTGGGGAGGTGGGGGAGCTGGGGGTCATGGAAGATCCGGCCACGCCCAGCACAGGTAACTTCAGGCTATTGCATCTCGGCACAGGCTGCCTGTGGCTGGAAGGCCTGAAACAATTAATTTAGGAAGTTGTCACAGTGCTCTCTTCAGCACACTCCAGGCCTTGGAGGGTGTCTCCGAAGACCATTTGTTATCGTTAGGCAGCCTTATTTAGCATGATTGCTCCGATTATTTTGATTGTTTCCTTTCCAGCTGCTGAGAGGGACGCAGCAAGAAGCGCCTGCCTGGGCTCACTCACTCTTTCCAAGGGGACTGTGGGGTGCGGTGGCTGAGACTGAGGTGGGGCAACTGCATCCGGACACTTGGCTCCTCACAAGCCTGGTGCTGGGTTCTGTCAGCTTGGAGGCTCGGGGCCCCCAAGAGGCTGCTTCCGAGACTCGCTGGTCACGCCTGTGGGTGACAGCCATCCATACGCAAGCCACCAGGCTTGGCCTCACTCTAGTGATCATCTTCGTATGTATGTGGTGTGCGTATGCGTTTAGGTTGGTGCGTGTGCCCCTGCGTGTGTGAGTGTGTGAGCTCTATGACATGGCTGGGCAGGAAGGCATGAAGGCATATGCTCTGTGCACACACACACACACACACATGCACACAAGTGTCCAAGGGACGTGGTGCCTGTGCATATGTGAATGTGCCTTCTGGAGTGTGCCTGGGGTGTGTCTCTCTCTGCACCCAGCCTTCCTCCCAATCCACAGAGCCCAGCCAGGTCTGCGTCCCTTCCCCACCAGCCTCTCCCAGAGGCTGCTGCAACGAGCTCTCTAATAGAGTTCAATAATTGCTCTGCTGATTGACTCATTGACCTTGGACAAATCACTTATGTTCTCAGCCTACTCATCCGCCCGAGGACCAATAGGTGCAAGCCCTTGACAACTGCAGAGCACTGTGCAAACAGGAGGCCTCTGCGCGCAGCTCCTGTGAGGGGGAATGGCTGTGCTCAGCACGTGAGGAACTTCCTGTGCCAGCACAGGAAGCCTGGGCGCCTTCTGAGGCCCCACGTGTAAGCGGCCCTGGTGACCGACACAGTGACTCAGACCCTCCCCAGCCAACCTGACCTCACACCCAGGTCCCTGGAGTTCTCTGTAGCATGGGCAGAATCCAGCATGCCTCTGCGTCTTCTCCACCTTTTCTGAGGCCTGAGCATCCAACACATAGGCCCTGAGTACATGGGTCTTGGCTTTCCCCAAATAAAACCCTCTGCCTCTCCGCCACCTCCTGCTCTGTAGTGTGTAGTAGAGCCAGAGCCCCGAACAGGCTCATCCTGGGCTTTGCTGCAGCCCTGCCTCCCCCATAATTATATCATCAAGACAGAACAGCATGCAGATCGCTCAAGTCAGGAGGACAATTTCCCTCTGATCGATTTCCAGCAGGTAAGTCAGGCATTATTCTCCTGCGGGCCCCCTGAAGATGGGGTTGGGCCTGCCTGACCTTCAACTGCAGCCCTGCCCTGCTGCCCAAAGCACCCATGGGTTCAAGCTTAGCTGCTCAGGACAAGTCTTCCATGACAGGAAGAGGAAGCAGGGGACCAGAAAGTCCTTCCGGGTCTTCTGCAGAGTCTCAGCATCTAGCACCTGGCCTGCTGTGAGTAGGTAGTGAGCAAATGCATGAGTGAGTGAACGAATGAAGCAATGAATTAATGAATGAATCAATGAATAAGAGAATGCATGAGTGAATGAATGATCACACATATCTGTGAGTGAGTGAGTGAGTGAGTGAGTGAGTGAGTGAGTGAGTGGGTGGGTCAATGAATGAATGAAAGCACGAAGGAATTCGTGATCACACACCTCTCTGAGTGAGTGTACCGAGCAGTACGCAGGTGATGCCTGCAGTTTCTCTCTCTGGTTTAGGGTGCTCATCTTTCCATATTATATTTCCATACTGGCCTGTCTCTCAGACTCTTTGCCTGAGGTACGTCTGCTGTCCCTTCACTGTGCTCTCAGCCCTCGTGGCTCCCACCCTGGCCACACCCCTGACAGACCCTAGTCCTGCAGGCTCTGCTGAACATCCAGTCTCCTCACTACCCAGGCAACAAAGAGCCAATTGACCCCATGGATCCTAAGCAGAGAATAGGGCTCTGTTTCCACACTTTGAGGGCAGACGCAGCAGAGACAAAGTCAGTGCTGTGGTGACTGTGGTGGGTGTGGTACAGCCTTTCCTTCTGAATCATGAACAGACGGATGACAGACTAAAAAAATGATTCAACCCATGTCTAGGTTGGTGAAGCAATGAATTCCCGAAGCATAGTTACAGAAACATGGGAAAGGGAGGCCACGGGGCACGGAGGACTCACTCACAGGGGGACTGTGGCTGAGCCCAACACAACTATATTATTGACAACTCCCATTCCAGAGTGGGTGACAGCCTCCCCACGCCACACGGGTGGGAGCCCTCTGCTTCAGTCCGTCCATCTATGCACCCTAGTGTCTGGAATGTCAGGGGGCAGACAGCCTGGTGGCCCTTCCCATCACCTGCAGTCAGAGAACAGCAACAAGATGGCGGAGGGTCTCAGCAGGCGAGCATGGGTTCTCTGTTGTCACTGTAACAGCCAAGTACAGCTCAGAGAACAGAGTCCATGACAGTGGAGTGGCAGGGGGACAAAAGCCAGGCTCTGGTACCCCTAGCTGCACACTACAGACAAAGGTAGAACCCACAAGGTGTTGGTAGGGCACTTCTTGACCACCTTTGCACACCCCCATCTTCTCCTCTCGGTAGCTCGTGTCTGAACTCTAGCCTAGCACACTGGCTGGGTCCCTTGGCCATCATCACCGTCATGGACACAAGTCTGTACTAAACACAATGACTGAAAGAAAACACCAGACTTGGGGACACTGGGTGGTTGAGAGCGCTTGCTTCTCTTGCAGAGAGTAAGGGCTCTGTTCACAACACACACATGGGGAGGCTCACACCACTTGTAACTCCAGTTCCAGGGGCTGTGACACCCCATTCTGGCCTCTGCATGTATGTGCACACTTGTGTACACACACACACACACACACACACACACACACACCTTAAAACAAAACAAAGAAAAAGGAAAAGCACCAATGCGAAGAGTTGCAGTGTCCTGCCAAGACTGCAGCGTGTGCATGCGTTGGAAGAGCCCTGCTGTTTGAGGTTGCATCCTCCCGGTCTGGACAGCCTTTCTGAACTCGGCTTTGCATGAGACTCCTTCTCCCCACCAGGGCCTCCTACTCTCTGCCTGACTCCATCTGGAGAGTGTCTTTAGACACAGATGCCCCTAACCACATTTGATGCGTGGCCTTTGACACAGCTCCCTGCTGGCTCTCCCTTCCCCACATGTATAGGACAATTAGTACTGTGTTCCTGTTCATACATGACGAAAGCACGCTGCCATATGCAAACAAAGCATCATTAAAGTGCCCAATTTCAGCCAACTATGTACACCTGTCCTGGAAGCCTCCCAGTCCCACCTCCCCAAGGGCTATATAGTTTTTGTTCTCCCCAAATAAAGTAGAACTAGCTCCCTAAAGTTGTCCCCGGAGGAGTGAGTGGTGATTCTCTATTGGGCTCACAGCCTTCTGAGCTCAGTGTCTTGCCTTCTGCTCCTCTTGCCTGTGTGGGCTGGTGGCCAACACCCCCCCACCCCCCCCCAGGGAGGAGGAGAACCACACACACACACACGTGTGTGTGCGTGTGTGTGTGTGTGTGTGTGTGTGTGTGTGTGTGTGTGTGTGTGTGTGTGTGTGTGTGAGACGGGTAATGTGGCACTTCCTACAGTGCCTCACCTGAATTCACGGGCAAGAAACTTTTTCCCGAGGGGAAGTGACCCTTGTGTTAGGGAGACTAAGTGAAAAAGGCAACAGGATTTATGTGATTGATTTACCGATTTGGTTTATTCGTTTTATATTCTGAAATCATTTTAACCTTTGAAGCTTGGAAAGCAGAGGCAGTGATGCCGAGACCCTTAACGGGCACCCCACCTCAGGGTGTCACGTCTGCCTTCCTGAGCAGGAAGAAGGGGAGGTCCTGAGTGTCTCACGGCTTCTATTTCTCCTGTTACCAATTTTTAGGCTTTCGTGACCTTACAGTGTTTCAGACGGCCAGTTATCTCATCATGGGCCATTCTCCTGAAGTGCACTTGAGTAAAATCACTAACGCAGTTTCCGTCTGGAGCCCACCAGGGTGATTCCTCCAAACTCTGATGGGGACAGTCATTGGACATCTTGTAGTGACAAAGAACATTTGGGACCATGTGTATGCATGTGTGTCTGTATGGAGGTGCATGCACATGAATGCGGTGCCTGAGGAGGCAAGAGGGCTTTTGGGATGCCTGGAACTGGAGTTATAGATGACTGTGAGCCATCATATCAGTGCTGGGACCTGAACTCCATCCTCCGTCCTCCACAAGAGTGGCAGGTGCTCTTAAACACCGAGCCGGGGTTCCTCCCATGAAGAATGCTGGAAACAGAAGTCTGAGTGCAGGGCACTTGTGAGTGGGGAGCCAGGGGTGTCTTCGGAAACAGGCCCAGAGCCAGCACTGATATACACATTCACCGGAAGTCCCAGGATGCACCCCTTTGGGGGAGAGACCTTCGGAGGTGTCATCTCCATGTGTACTTGTCTATAAGGAGAGGGGTAAGGCACAGATGTTCAAGAGTGAAGCCTCAGAGGATCGGGGAGCACATGGGAATGATGTGCCTGCAAGCCAAGGGATACCATGCCCCGGAACCTGGAGGGGCATGGCCCTGCAGGGTAAGCTTCTTGCAGCTGTGACCTCCCTCCATGTGTGCCCCTCTTCCATGCAGGAAACCTGTCTTGCTGACTACTCACTGCACTTGACCTCCACAGCCCGGCTGGATGTCCCCACGCTCAGACCACCACACCTCTAGCCAAGGTACTGTGCTGGGACCTCAGGAGAGCTGGGGAGTCAGGTGCTGCCCAGGATGGGAGTCTGGTTCCCATCTCTTCGGGACGCTCCTCCTGCCTAGACATACTGTACATCTTAATAACATGCATGTGACACAGGTAGCCATTTCTAAGTGTCCACCTGAAGTATCCTGGTCACTCATGTTAGCCAACTGTCACTGCTGTTAATCCCCAGAACTGCCTCACACCTCAGCCCAAGACCTTGTGCCCAGCACCTCTTCACAGCCTGTGGCTGGCACCATGTTGGTCCTGCCGTCTGTCTCTATGAGTCAGACGATGCAAGAACCGCCATGTAAACAGAGCAGTAAGCACCTGGCCTCTTGCACATGCCTCTGGCCCAACCACACTGCAGCTGAATGACACAATTGCTTCCCACTTGAAGGCCGTGCAGCACCTCGCTCATCTGCCAACGGGCACCACTCAACTCCTATTGATAGCATCACTATGAACACAGGGGTCAACATCTGGTGGCACCCTATTGTCAATCATTTGGGGTACAGACAGACCTATAAGATCCTTTGTGCCCATCAAGAGTGTATAGAGAAATCCGCTCAGCAGAGTGCTGAGGGTCTACAGCTCTTTTGGGAGCAGGTGAAGAAAGCTTGTAGAGAAACAGGAAATAAAATAATTGTCTGATTAAACACACAGTTCCATGTCAGTGTCAAGAGCCACTTAGCTGGACCACAGAGCCAGGCCACGCAGCCAGTTCACGTAGCCGGGCCACGCAGCCGGGCTTCCACACAAGGGACTGACATCAGAAGCACAAAAAAAAAAAAAAAAAAAAAAAAAAAAAAATAAGGAGACAATGGAGCCCTCTGTCTGCCTGCTCCTGTCTTCGGTTGGCTGTGACTTCAAACCCTGTGCTCCGAGGGTCACTTCTGTGGGCAAGAGAACATGAAAGCAACCAACGCTGCCCCTGCGCCACCATCCAGAGGGCAGAGCACAGAATGCAAAGTGATCAGGGCCTCTGGGAACTACTTTAAGAATCTGTTCAAAATCAAATTAACTTTTTGACTTATTTCCCTGGAAAGCTCCAGAGGCCACTAGAAGATCTGCAGTTAACACTCTGTGGGAGGTGTGGAACAGGGGCGCCTGGTGCCACGTAGCGATGGATGTCAGGAACCGCGGGCAGCAGGCAGCCATTGGTGCCTGGGTAGGACACTGAGACTGGGGCAGGGGGTTCCACAGTTGCTCAATCACCTTGACATTTAGTTTGGGGTACCTGCAGCCTCTGCCAGGAACCAATCAATGGAAAATTCAGCCTCCTAGGGAGAGGATAAAAGGTGGCCCTGACCTGTCCTCCACCGCACCCCCAATCCTCAACCTGAGCCTGCTCAACCCTAGCTGTGCCCCTGACACCCTCTGGCATGGTCAGTGACGGCTTCTTTGTTTCCAGTGTGTTTGATCTTCAAACTCTCATTTGTTTTCCTGTTGGGCTCTTTGTCCAGAACTTTGGTGGGTGCGTTAATCATGGATCCTCTGAGAAGCCAGGATAACAGGGTATAGACAGGGACACAGACATTCTCAGCTTCAGACAGACTGCACTCTGCCTAGCCTACACCAAGCTGATGCCGGCACAGGTTGGAAAGGCAGGTATTGTGCAGACCCCCTCCCCCCAGCCTGTCTTAGCCTCACAGGATGGTGTAGGGAGCAAGCCATTTATTTCTCTGCTGTTGGCAGAGCTGCCAGCCCAACGCCTAAGGAAAGGCTCACACCTCACAGGAAAGGCTCACCCCTCACAGTCCTGGCCCAAGACAGACGCAAACTCAGCACTGCAAGTGCAGCTTCTATGGGAGGTACTGGGTGATTTTGTTTGCATGGCTGCAAAGTGGCAAAGCTCAGACTCAGACCCCCTACAAGCAACGGTGTGCGTGCCTGAAACCCAGGAGGGGAGTGTGCTTGAGTCATGGAGGCTGAGTGGACCCACCGTGGGGCTGTCTACAGCCTGAGACCCAGGGAAGCTCCCCGGAGCCAAGGCGTCTAGGGTGCCACTTAGTCACAGATCTGAGACTGGAGAACATGAAGGCTGCAGGGGCAAGAGCCGAATACTCTGGCGCTCTGAGGACCAGCCAAGAGAAAAAGGACGGGCAGCCCCACTCAGAAGGGCAGGAAGAGAGGGAAGGCAGCCTCACTCAGAAGAGGAGAGGAAGGGAAAGGCAAGCCTCCCTTGAGCTCTGGTTCCATCTTAGGCGTCAGCAGGAAATGACACTGACCCTACTAGCAAGGGTAGGTTTTCCCTACACACCTACCTCTTTCCATAGCCACCTCCAAACAGCCCAGCCAGGAGCCACCCTTCCCGCCTTTACCCTGCCAGGTGAGGCCTACTTGTAACTGTCACTGTGGGAGAGACCTTCAACCAGAGAGGCTGGCACTGCTTGAGTGGGTCTTCCAGCCACATTCTGCCCCCATGGCCAGGCATCGATCGCATCCACACCAAGGAGAGTTTCCTCCCTGTAACCTGAGTGGAGCCCCCAACAGGGGAGATGTTGAGCTGTGGGGGAGTAGGGGAGAGGGGAAGCGGGGGAGGGGAAGAGCCTGGAACTGGATGCTTCTCACCTTTGCTCCTTCTTCTCAGGACAGAGGGGTGTGGGACCTGAGGACGGGCTGCATGAGACTCTCCAAGGCCCTGTTCCTATTGGCCACCAGACACACCAGCATCACTGGCCAGGGTCACCACGAAGGTGCCCCCAGGTGTCTCAGAGGAGGCTGCAGCAGGCCAACCTCCATCACTGTCTTAGTTTGCCTTCTCTTGCTGTGACCAAATGCAACTTGGGGTGGGTTTATTTCACCTCACGGAGCATGGTCCATCACTGAGGAAAATCAGGGAAAGAACTGGAGGCTGGAACTGGTGCAGAGACCACGGAGGAAAGCTGCTGACTGGCTTGTTCCCCATGGCTTGCTCAGGCTGCCCAGTGGTGATGCCACCCACAGTGGGATGGACCCTCCCACATCAGTCATCAAGGAAGAAAGTGCCCCACGGGCTTCTATACAGGGCCAATCTTATGGAGGCATTTTCTCAATTAAGATTCCTTTTTCTCAGACATCTCCAGGTTTGTGTCAACTTGACGAACAAAAACAAACAAACAACCAGCACAGTGACCCAGCTCAGGCAGGGCAGGGCTTGGGGGTGGGAGGTTGGGGACCTGAAGAAGCAGAAAGGTGACACTTTCTTCAAGAGCTCAAGGATGCTGGGGGGGGGGGGGTAAGGGGGCGGCTAGAGCATTGCCCTCCCCCCATAGGTCCCATACCCCACATTGCTGCACACTCCCCATAGCTCCTTCTGGGGGCGCACCTCCTCCTTCCCTCACTCTCCCCAGGAGCCCCACAAAGACTGCACATGGATCACATTCAGAATGCCCCACCCACAAGATGTCGCTCCACTCAGTGTGCTCTGTGGTCAAACAGCAAGAATGGAGATGACAGACTCTCTCAACTTCCTAAGCTGTAACATTGTTTGTTCAAATACCATCTACCTCACGGGGTGATGACAGAAATAGGACGAGGCTAATGCGTAATTACAGTTGCAACCCCAACTCCAAGCCCAACCCTAACCCTAACCTGCCAGGCTGTCTGACCTAGGACAAGTGGCTTAACCTCTCTGAGCCTCTGCTACCACCCTCAGCTGACTCAGGGCGTGTCTACCTCCTGGATCATCTGCACACATTTCTAGACTTAATTCAAGACGAACCATTAGCATGTGCTCTCCAGAAGGACACGGGACAGCTGTGTTAAGTGCTAATATTAAGGCAGGCGGTGCCAACGAGACCCACGCCACTGTCTGTTGCTTTCATCTGCAAATGTGTGGAGTATGGGTGTGTGTCTGTTCTTCAGAGCAGGAGCCCGGGGTTCAGGGCCTTTGCCCAGCTGTCTGAATTTGCATTTTAATTGTCGTGATGAGAAGGAAGCCTTTGCGGATTCTTGGTCTCTGCTCTCTTGCTCTCTAGGCTGAGACAAGTCAATACGCAGAAGTGACCATTTAGGAGAGCCGCTAACTGGAGCTCTGTCAAGGACATGCAGCCATGCACACCAATCGCATGCCCCCCTCCTTGATCTACGTCTCATAAGGGCATCTTGTCCTAGAATTATGGGCACAGAAGTCAGAGCGAGATGCTTCCCTTTCTATTTCTGGTCCAACAGACCACGGCATGTGGGCGGAGCCCAAGGCCAGCCTTTGCTCTGGTTTCTGGGAAATAGTATGTGTCACAGGGGCCCTCCCCTGACCCTGACACAGAGAGCTGGAGAGGAGTGCTCACTCTGGCTCAGTTTTGCCCCTTGGGGTCCACGCTTCTCACACAGGACAGGGTGTGGCGTGGGTAAGGGTGTGCAGGGCAGGGTATGTTGTGGGTAAGAGTGTGCAGGGCAGGGTGTGGCGTGGGTAAGGGTGTGCAGGACAGGGTGTGGCGTGGGTAAGAGTGTGCAGGGCAGGGTGTGGTGTGGGTAAGGGTGTGCAGGGCAGGGTGTGGCGTGGGTAAGAGTGTGCAGGGCAGGGTGTGGCGTGGGTAAGGGTGTGCAGGGCAGGGTGTGGCATGGGTAAGAGTGTGCAGGGCAGGGTGTGGCGTGGGTAAGAGTGTGCAGGGCAGGGTGTGGCGTGGGTAAGAGTGTGCAGGGCAGGGTGTGGCGTGGGTAAGGGTGTGCAGGGCAGGGTGTGGTGTGGGTAAGAGTGTGCAGGGCAGGGTGTGGTGTGGGTAAGAGTGTGCAGGGCAGGGTGTGGCGTGGGTAAGGGTGTGCAGGGCAGGGTGTGGCGTGGGTAAGAGTGTGCAGGGCAGGGTGTGGCGTGGGTAAGGGTGTGCAGGACAGGGTGTGGCGTGGGTAAGAGTGTGCAGGGCAGGGTGTGGTGTGGGTAAGAGTGTGCAGGGCAGGGTGTGGCGTGGGTCAGAGTGTGCAGGAAAGGGTGTGGCGTGGGTAAGAGTGTGCAGGGCAGGGTGTGGCGTGGGTAAGGGTGTGCAGGGCAGGGTGTGGCGTGGGTAAGGGTGTGCAGGGCAGGGTGTGGCGTGGGTAAGGGTGTGCAGGGCAGGGTGTGCAGGAAAGGGTGTGGCATGGGTAGAGTGTGCAGGGCAGGGTGTGTGGCATGGGTAAGGGTGTGCAGGGCAGGGTGTGGCGTGGGTAAGAGTGTGCAGGGCAGGGTGTGGCGTGGGTAAGGGTGTGCAGGGCAGGGTGTGCAGGAAAGGGTGTGGCATGGGTAGAGTGTGCAGGGCAGGGTGTGGCATGGGTAAGGGTGTGCAGGGCGGGTGTGGCGTGGGTAAGAGTGTGCAGGGCAGGGTGTGGCGTGGGTAAGGGTGTGCAGGGCAGGGTGTGCAGGAAAGGGTGTGGCATGGGTAGAGTGTGCAGGGCAGGGTGTGGCATGGGTAAGGGTGTGCAGGGCAGGGTGTGGCGTGGGTAAGAGTGTGCAGGGCAGGGTGTGGCGTGGGTAAGAGTGTGCAGGGCAGGGTGTGGCGTGGGTAAGGGTGTGCAGGACAGGGTGTGGCGTGGGTCAGAGTGTGCAGGACAGGGTGTGGCGTGGGTAAGGGTGTGCAGGGCAGGGTGTGGCGTGGGTAAGGGTGTGCAGGGCAGGGTGTGGCGTGGGTAAGGGTGTGCAGGAAAGGGTGTGGCGTGGGTAAGAGTGTGCAGGGCAGGGTGTGGCATGGGTAAGAGTGTGCAGGGCAGGGTGTGGCATGGGTAAGAGTGTGCAGGGCAGGGTGTGGCGTGGGTAAGGGTGTGCAGGGCAGGGTGTGGCGTGGGTAAGGGTGTGCAGGGCAGGGTGTGGCGTGGGTAAGGGTGTGCAGGACAGGGTGTGGCGTGGGTAAGGGTGTGCAGGGCAGGGTGTGGCGTGGGTAAGGGTGTGCAGGGCAGGGTGTGGCGTGGGTAAGAGTGTGCAGGGCAGGGTGTGGCGTGGGTAAGAGTGTGCAGGACAGGGTGTGGCGTGGGTAAGAGTGTGCAGGGCAGGGTGTGGCATGGGTAGAGTGTGCAGGGCAGGGTGTGGTGTGGGTCAGAGTGTGCAGGACAGGGTGTGGCGTGGGTAAGGGTGTGCAGGGCAGGGTGTGGTGTGGGTAAGGGTGTGCAGGGCAGGGTGTGGCGTGGGTAAGGGTGTGCAGGGCAGGGTGTGGCGTGGGTAAGGGTGTGCAGGGCAGGGTGTGGCGTGGGTAAGGGTGTGCAGGGCAGGGTGTGGCGTGGGTAAGAGTGTGCAGGGCAGGGTGTGTTGTGGGTAAGGGTGTGCAGAACAGGGTGTGGCGTGGGGTAAGGGTGTGCAGGGCAGGGTGTGGCGTGGGTAAGGGTGTGCAGGGCAGGGTGTGGCGTGGGTAAGGGTGTGCAGGAAAGGGTGTGGCGTGGGTAAGAGTGTGCAGGGCAGGGTGTGTTGTGGGTAAGGGTGTGCAGGACAGGGTGTGGCGTGGGTAAGGGTGTGCAGGGCAGGGTGTGGCGTGGGTAAGAGTGTGCAGGGCAGGGTGTGGCGTGGGTAAGAGTGTGCAGGACAGGGTGTGGCGTGGGTAAGAGTGTGCAGGGCAGGGTGTGGCGTGGGTAAGAGTGTGCAGGGCAGGGTTGTGGCGGGTGGTAAGGGTGTGCAGGGCAGGGTGTGGCGTGGGTAAGGTGTGCAGGGCAGGGTGTGTGGCGTGGGTAAGAGTGTGCAGGAAGGGTGTTGGCGTGGGTAAGGGTGTGCAGGGCAGGGGTGTGGTGTGGGTAAGGGTGTGCAGGACAGGGTGTGGCGTGGGTACGGGTCAGGGCAGGGCTGTGGCGTGGGTAAGGGTGTGCAGGGCAGGGTGTGGCGTGGGTAAGAGTGTGCAGGGCAGGGTGTGGCGTGGGTAAGAGTGTGCAGGGCAGGGTGTGGCGTGGGTAAGAGTGTGTTCTGGGGGGCTGAGTGAAGAAGAGCAGGTGAGTGGGCAGCCCAGGAGCGGCTTCTCCTGCTCAGAGTGGGGGCCCTGTTAGGATGCCCTTCTGGGCTGTGTCCAGGGTTTGGAGGTGTAGACAGCAGGGCTGAAGGCCTGGGCCAAAAGCAAAGTGACTTTCCCTCTGATGTGTGGTTTCTAAAAGATCCAGGGTCTCAGCCAGAGGCTTTGCCCAATGGCCACACAGCTCAAGGGCGGGGGGCCTGTTGATTGTCAGGCCAGCCAGGTCCCATGCATGGCCTTATGGGACAGACAGACGCCACTCTGTGGCCGTTCACCTCCCCATCTGTGCCAGGCACAGGCTCTAACTCACCCAGGTCCCTTAGGACGGCTCCTGCCAGGCAGCTCTGTGCTGCCCCCACCGACACAGTGAGGCTTCCAGGATGGGCAGCTCTGAGGACAGAGGACGGCTGCTGGCACCGGTGCAATGGTGCGTGTCTGGAACTTAGAACCCTGAGTTCCTTGGCCCTTGGGAACTCAGGAGAAGCAGGGTGGCAGTGGTTGCGGGGTGGGGGGCTGCTGACAAGCCATGTGAGGAAAGAAGAGGCCCTGGCAGGGCTCTGGGGCAAGTCGGGCAATATCTCCTACTGACCCCCAGGGGGCGACCTTGCCCGGAGTGTCACAGGAACATTGAGCACCCCCCCCCCCAACCACACACAGTGAATTATGCATCAAAGAAAGAGTAAAAGGTCTCCTGAAGATCATAGAATAGGGGATCCCCAGAACAATTCAGACTAGAGGGGTCATCAGCCACTAGCCAGTATTCCCTCAGGCTGTCCTAAGGAAGGGAAGGGAGATGTGGCTGTCCCTCCCACAAAGATGTTTATTTCCCACTATGCACCCAGCCACCCTGGGAAGCAGGCTCACAGATGCCACAGCAGTGTTGGCTAACCTGAAGCCCTCAGTTCACAAGATGCTGCTGACCATGGAGAGGTGCGGAGTACCAACTCTGCAGAGAGGTCGTCGCTGGCAAGCTGCAGCATTACAGGAGCAATGGGTACAGGGGACAGGTGCAGAGGACAGAGGCCTTTGCTCTTCCAAAAGCCCTCACTTTGACCTCTCTCCTGAAACTGGTGCAGTCACACCTGAGTCCTAGCCTCCTCCTCTCAGGCAAGCAGAGAGCCCTGCTGTACTCACAGCAGGAACGAATGAGAACAGGCCTGCAGTGGCCCCAGGAGCACTGAGCTTCCTTCTCACTCCTCAAGCTGTGCCTGTAACTGAAGTGAGGAGACTCACAGATGAGGGTACCCAAGGCCCCCTTTTGCCTGCCTGCCTGCCTGTTTATTCAGCGTGACCCCAAAATCTCAGCTTTTTTCAGGAGACATCTTCACACAAGAAGGGCTGTGTACCCACGTGGCCACAGCATCACCAAGAAGCCTGAGCAGATGTGAATTTCCATGAGATCACAGACTGAGCATCCTTGGGAGTCGAGTCTACAGAACTAGACCGAAGAGGAGACAAAGAGGAAGGGAGCAACAGACAGGCTCAGATGTTTGATCCAGGGGGGTGAGACACCAGCACACAGCAGGAGCGGAGCTAGGCAGTGTAGCTCTAGGCGTCTGGGCTTTGGGTACCCAGCTCCATGTGTCCCAGCAGGCACTCCAGGGTCACTGACTGCTCTCCACAGGGCCTTCTTCACTCCAGCGGGTACTATCCACAAGTGGCCTTCCCCTATGTGGAAGGTGAGTGCTCTGGTCTAAACAGCGGCTAGGAATATGACTGAGCTAAGGGGCTCTGCTGCTGGGTTGGCAGGGGCACAGCGTGCCTTCCAGGCAGCGATGGGCAACCGGCAGCATAAGTTCAGCAGGAGAACCGGTAGCTTGTGCTCTGCTGAAAGTCTGTAGGGAAGACAGATCAAGAGGGCAGGTGCTCTCCAGGGTCTAGGTGGGTTGAGCACC
This sequence comes from Acomys russatus, assembly GCF_903995435.1. NCBI lineage: Eukaryota > Metazoa > Chordata > Mammalia > Rodentia > Muridae > Acomys > Acomys russatus. Next base: position 44,791,807 of record NC_067165.1, read on the forward strand.
AGCTGGAAGTGGACTTCGAGGACCCCAGGCCCGGCTGCTCTGCCAGTCTTTCCTTGGGTTGAAGTTTGTAGGCGGGTACACAATGCAGACCTCTAACAGAACTTCCCTTCCCTCTGCACCCCATCTCTTCACAGCCCACCTCAAGCTTGCCCCAGAAAGAGTTGCATGACAGGGGGGCGGGGGGCGGGCATGGCTCTCAGAAGCACTCTGTGTTGCTAAGCAATGGGCACAGAGTGACGGGAGGGGACCACATGGGTTAAACCTGGCACACCGAAGGCCTGACCCGGGCATCTGTGGATGGGACTTTGTGGAAGACCTATCTCTGTGGATAGAATCAAGCTGGAAAGTTCCGAGATGGGATCTTTCTAGATTATCAGATGATCTCCAAGTCCATAGGAAGTGCAAACCGGAATCTTAACCCCTAACACATGTGAATGTGGCCTTGCTACCATGACGTCATCAAGGGCAGTCACGGCTGGGTTCCTGGGAAGAAAGGCAGTTCCAGGCAGAAGCACATGAAAAAGGAAGAAGCGTCTGTCCATCCGCTAGGCAAGGAATAACCTGAGGCCGCCAGATGTGGAAGAGGCACAGGAAACTGATTCTCCCTCAGCTTCAGAAGGAACCAGCCCTGCCTACTGCTGGGGGATCACTGCAGGGACACCCCCTTCCCCTGCCTCCAGTCTCCTTGAGACCTGCATGTGACCACTGTGCTCTCAGGACCAATGGGCAGCTGGTCAGAGCCCACATAGTTGAAGCCGCTCATACTGGCGAGGAGCCCGACACTGTGGCTATACAAGAAAAGCCTCGGTACGGAAGCACGCGCAACATCTCTCCACCTTCACGGCATCCCTCCCCAGGCAGAGCAGATGGGTGGAGGGGTCCTTGGAGCATGCGGACACTATGTAGAGCCTATCCTGTCCCTCTGACCTGCCCTGCCTCTGCCAATAGGACACCGCGCTGTGTCCTGATCTGAGAAGTTGGGCTGCTTATCTGTTTATTGTAGGTGACGCTTCAGGAGAGGAGGTCCAGGGTGCTGTTCGTTACTGAATGAACCATCTCTGGGAGCTGCAGTTGAACTCATCTCAGTGACTTTTTCCCAAGGCTGCCTCATACCATATGACCTAGAGCTCAGTGCACTACAGACACAATGTGTAAGTCTCCTTGGGGTGTCGGGTACAAGGTTCACCCTGAGCGTGCATGTGTGGGTAAAGGGAGATGGGTGCGGAGTCTGCAATCAAGGCCAAATTCCAGGGGACACCCAGGGAGCCATGTGTCCACAGAAGATACTGGAAGCTGGGGGACAGAGCCTAGCTGCATGCCAGAAGCAAAGAGCCCTGGGCCTGGCTAGGGAAAGCACCGGTAACTCTGCCCAGCATACCCTGCTCTGCTGTGGGGTGCCAGCACCCAGCCATTTGCCACCGAAGACTGAAGTTCCACAGCAGTGCTGTGACTTTTAGCTGTGACACCCTGGGTTCAACACTGAGCACAGTTCCTCTTGCCCTCCTGGTTGTGCTGTAAGGTTGTGGGTGCCTGTCCCTGCACCCACTGTTCCCCTGCCCACTAGTCAGGTCCCCAGTAATCATAGGGGCCCTTTGGGATGTTGGATGGCACCCAGAGCAGTGTGGATGGATGGCAGTGGCTTCTTTATGATCTCATGAAGAGGGGCCTCCACGATGCAGGGAACACTGGGAAAACAGTTTGTTGTTGTATAACCTAAGTCCCTTTGAGTCTGGGCATTTGTCTCGGCTAGTGCTGTGAGGAGACACCATGACTGTGGCAACTTTTGTAAAGGAAAACAATTAACCGGGGCTGGCTCACAGTTCAGAGGTTTAGTCCAGTATCAACATGGCGGGAAGCACGGCAGCACGCAGGCAGACGTGGTGCTGGAGAAGGGGCTGAGAGCACTGCATCTGGATCCACAGGCAACAGAGAGAGACACCGGGCCTGGCTTGAGCATCTGAAACCTCAAAGCCCGCCCCCAGTGACGTATTTCCTCCAACAAGGCCACGCCTCCTAATAGTGCCACTTCACATGGGCCTGGTGGGGGGGGGAGGGGGCATTTTCACTCAGACCAGCACAGCATTAACACTAAGCAGCCAATGGTGGCAGCTACATGGACCAGCCAAGCACAATCACACACCCAAGTGGCCCATCCCACCGCCCTTGGCTGTGTCTACTCCACATTCATCCACTCACTCAGACCCACTCCCCACCCTGATTTGACAGAGAACAGGACAGAAGGACAGACATGGGACAGGAACCTTCCTAGGTCTGGGGCTGAGGCTCAGGGCCCTGTTCAGGGATTCATAGATCTGAGGGAGGTGAGAGCCTCCCTGTTCTCAGGTTGCTCTAGGCCCTAACTGCCTGGCAGGGCCTGCTTACGCTCACCCCAGGTGCTGTCACAACGCACTGCCCACCTCCTCAGTGTCTGTCCGTGAAGCCGCAGGACCTCCTAAGCATTCAGCTCCCCAGCACACGGACCCTCATCAGCCCCTTGACAGAGTTCTGCCGCGTCCCTGCCGTGTCCACCAGGCCAGCAAGGCAGGCCTCCTAATGAGCTAGCTCACAGGACAGACTCCTACACCTGAAACAGTTTCGGATGACCACACCCACCAGTTACAGGTGGGAGATGGCCCCGCCCACAATGGGATGAGGGCTCTGCAGATGCAGGAATAGCATCAGGGAGTGTTCTGGAATTGCATTCAGTGTGCTTGGCCCCTGGCTCTGGTCAGGCTGGACGCAGGGACAGCACAGTCTTTCTGATTCCCAAGGGTAAGGGGGTAAAGGTAAGGGTAAGGCTGCATACGTTAAGGTCAAAAGCCAGGGTGAGGTGACCAGGGGTAAACACCACTGGTGGGGATCTAAGGCTCCTGAGGCACCATGGGAAGAGTGGGGGATGGGAGCAGACACCTGCTGGGGCGTCAGACAGGAAGAGGATCTGCAGCAGTCCCTGTACCTCTGGGCCTGCTGCATCCTGAGCATCCCAGGGCTGCTCTGAGGTATGTCATCCTCTGGTATTTAGCAGCCTGAGCCTGGGAAATGGCACCTGGAATGTTGAGAGAGCGAGTGAGCTGATGACTCAGGGAGGAACAGCTGTCGCCCACACCTCAGACTGAACCGCTGCACAGGTAGTATGGGGGGGCGAGAAGGGATTGAGGGCTGGGGGCTGGGGGCTGGGCCTTCTGTGAAGATTCAACACCCAGAGGAGGCCATGAGAAGAGGGTGGGGCACTCATGGGGCATCCCTTTGGGGCCACGCCCTTCCTTCACTGCCTTAAGGTCTATTTTAGAGGTGGGGCCAGGGGACGGGAGATGGTTTGGTGTGTTTAAGAGTACTTACTGCTCTTCTAGAGGGCTTGAATTTGGTTTCCAGAACCATGTCAGCAGCTCACAACCACCTGTAACTCCATCTCCAAGAGGCCCCCGGGGGGCCCTCTGACACTTGCACTCATACACACAGACACATGCATATGATTTTAAATAATAAAAACAACTCTTTAAAATAAGGTGGCATCTCACAACAGCACCAGGCGCCTGGCTGCTGCTCCTTGTGTGGCAGTTACATGGGGCTTCTGAATTCAGCTGCCCTGGCTTCTCTCTGAGGCCAAGAGGGACCAGAAGCGTGCTAATTCCATGAGTGTGGAGCAGGGGAGCAGGGCTCTCAGCACCACAGTCAGTGCAGTGCAGGAGGCTCGACTCCACTAGTGCCGGGATAGAGCTGGCCAGGCCCTCCAGCACAGAAACATTTGAATCTGCCTCAGGCTCTCAAATTTGCCACTTTAGCAGCTCCTTGCTGTAGAAAGCAGGTCTGCCAATGCCCTAGCCAGGCCCAATTCCCCCCTGTCTGAAAGGCATGCTAAGTCTCTGAGCCAGACTTGCTGCACTTCCCGTGTCAGCGGCTGGTGCTATGCCACGACTGACCTCTGACTGTCCCAGGCCAGAGGCATCCCCGGGAAAGCAGACTCGCCCCTCCGTTATGCCTGAACCATCCTGTGACCAAGAGAACCAAGCTATAATGTTCCACACGCACTGTAGCCCTTCTCCAACTAGATCCCTTTGCAGGACCCTGACGCATCCAGGCCTCTCTCCTTTGAAACCTGTCTCCAGCACTCGTTTGTTCCTAACTAAAACAAGCACAGGCATCACAGACAGCATACTTTCCACCTAGGGCCTGCCTTAGCCTGCAGTGGTCGGAGGATGCTGAACTTATCAGCAAATGGCCAGAGAGTGCTTTCATCTTTCTGGGTATAATGGTCCATGCTGCAACCACTCAATTTTTCAACTAGAAGCCGAGAACACCCCAGGCTGTCTAACGCACAGTCTAGACTCTTAGACTGTGTGCACCCTAGGGTAGCTGTGAATGCAGCTTAACACAAAGTTATAAACTTACTTAAAACATGAGGGTACTTCGAATTTCATCATTTGGTGAGGTAACTTAGTTAAGTAACCCTGCACATGGACTTGCGTAGATGCCAATGTGATCCAGAGAAGTCAAAAGAATGAAGACCCTAATGTCTGCGTGCCAATAAAACTTTATTTACAGAAGCAAGTTGAGGGCCACATTTACCACAGGGCCTGTACATTTGAGTCTCATGAAGCCTTGAGCTGGGCCTCTTAGGGACTGACTAAGCTTATAGACAGCAAGGCATACCCGAGACCTGTCTCAGACTATGCAGAGGCACACTACAAGTAGAGATCTGTGGCCGAGGAGGAATTCCACAGCATCTGGAGGCTGGCATTGGGGAAACTTGACCACTTACACCTACCCCGTCAATCCTACACATAGCCATCTTTGTTTGTTTGTTTGTGTTTTGTTTTGTTTTGTTTTGTTTTGTTTTTTGAGACAAGGTCTCTCTATTTAGCCTGGGCTGTCCTGGACTCACTCTGTAAACCAGGCTGGCCTCAAACTCACAGTGATCCGCCTGCCTCTGCCTCCCAAGTGCTGGGATTAAATGCGTGTGCTACCACACTTGGCTCACGTAGCCATCTTAACATGAGTTTCAAAGTGACTCTCCACTGAACGCTGTTCATCGGAAGGCTTTTCCTAGATGTCCCAGGTCTGGTCACCAGGCTGGAACCCAGGTCCATCTTCCTTTTACACCTGTCCATAGAACACCGGGGTTTTCCCAGAGTCACTGTGCATCACCCTGTGACCCCCGTGACCCCATCATACCCATTTCATGTGCATGAGTGTAAGCGTGACTTGAGTGTGCATGCTTTTGAGTGTGAGTACAAGTGCTTGTAGGCCAGAGCACACGTGCTATTATCAGAGGACAATCGTAAGTGTTGTCCTTCGCTCTTATTTGAGGCAGGGTCTCCTGCTGGCCGCTGCGTCCACCAGGCCAGCTGTCTAGGAGCCTGTTTCTACCTCCCATCCAGGACGTTACAGACACGCGCAACATGCACAGGTTTACACGGGTCCTGGGGATTTGAACTGGGGTCCCCACATTTGTACCATAGCGTTCTGCCCACTGAGCCATCTCCCCAGGCCAACCCCATCATACCCTGTGATCCTATGCTGTCACAGAAACTTCTGGGCACCTCTGAGGTCCTGGCCCTGCCCACTCCTAGCATCCCACGGCTGAGATGCCTCATCCGCCCCGGGCGGTTTTTCTTCTCCTGCCCTGCTCTTTGTTTCCTGGCCTATTGCTTAGCGGACGCTCTGTATCACTGCTGCCTCCTCCACTGTTGTCAGGTCCATCCGCATAGCGAGCTCAGAGAGAAGCATCTCTGAGGCACCCTTCGCCTTTCCTCTCACAGAGGTGGAGATTTCTCGTTTCTTACGCCTGATGCTTCAGGTGGGAAGATGTGGGGGATGGGGAGGGGGGGTCGCTGCCCTCTGCTTTGACCACACTGCACATGAGTCTGCAGGCTCACAGGAGGATGGCAGACAGTTCGCGTGGGCAAGGCCCATGGGACGCAGGCACTACCTGTGTATTGAGCTTGGGCAGCTTTGCAGGCAGGGCCAGGGCCAGCCCCACCTCTTCCAGGTCCCAGCTTCCTCAGGCCTCATCTTCTGAGGCCCCATCTCCCAAGAGGATACCCACTCTTGTCCTAGGGCTCTCTGGGGAGCCCACAAAGCCCCCTTGGCCCCATCCTCCTCTCCAGAACAGATGGATTTGGGGTGAAGAAACCCTGCAGAGAAACCCTGACACCCCAAAACCACAGGATCTGGACAGTTCAGCCAGACAAGACCCTTCTTATCTGCATATGAATTTAACTCTTAGAACTCCTGGGTGTGATCTCATTTAGACAATAGGCCCCACAGATGCAATGCAGCCAAGTGCCTGGCGGTACAAGTGTGACGGTTATCCAAGTGGACACAAATCTAAGACAGATGGCCTTACGAGACAGGCGGAAGGGTACTGAAATGCTAGCTAACCCTGGGAAGACAGGTGGGAGTCAGAGCAATACAGCCACAGTCTGAGAATGGCCTGCCACCGCAGGAGCTCAGAGGTGTGTCAGATCCTCCCTTGGGGCCACCAGCCACAACACAGTCCTCCCTCAGCCAAAGTCAGGCCTCCGGCCTCCAGGGCTTTAAGAGAACACATCTGGTCCAAGCCAGCAGGCTGTGACGACGGGTCAGGATAGTTCCAACACACACTGGTGGAGTGGGTGACCGAACAGCTGCCTCTGAGCCTTAAGACTGGGCCATGGTGCTGGTTCATGGAACAGACATGAATGCAATGCTCTGTTCATCACATGATTAGCTTTTCATAGGAATGACACAGACATTCCCTTCCCACCAGAACATGAGTCTGGCATGCAAATCTCACAAAGCACAGGGCAACGGTGGATCTGTCACCTCAGTGTGAGGGGTCTTGGGGTCTGGAGGACCACCCCAGAAGAAGAGGAGCAGAACAGACTTAGATTGTTGACTTTGGGGAAAGCAACAAAAGGGGCTGGAAGACACAAGCCCTTTGAGTCCCCACACTGAGACACCCCAGGAACGTCAAGGGGCATGGTCATGGATGCGTCCTAACGTGCCTGGCCACGGGCCACAGTGCTGGTGTCTACACAACTGGCCAAGCATTTTCTCAGAACAACCTTGGAAAAGGAAAGTTCCTTTTCAATTGTGCAAGCAAAGAAGCCACAAGGCCAGCGAGGTCACAAGGTGGAGTCAAGGACACGGAGAGATGCCGTCATGGACAGAGGTCCAGCTCAGGCTTTACCTACAGGCTCTCCTCCCACCATGACTGGCCTCCTCTCTTCAACTGGCCCTCCAGTACCTCACCAGGCAGATATCTGCTCTCTAACCCCCTCCCCCGTGACGTCCTGTACTTGGCCCTTACTGCTGGAAGAAAATTCTAGAAAGGAACCTTTCTTCCTCCATTCCTGCTGACTACTGCACCCCTACTACAGAATGCAAGGTGTCGGGTTTCGGGACTCACTGATCCACAGCTGAGCAGAGGCCTGCAGCCTCATCTCTGTGTCTGACCATCTGGCACATCCTTCAGGCTGATAGCTGCTGCGACTCTGGCTGACTCTGCAGAATCTGGCCAACATTGTGACGTGTTGGGGGCGGGGCGTTGGGGGCTAGAGTGTCACTGGGAGCTTCCCCGCTGTTAAGGTGGGGGTGACTCATGTCTGCCAGTGAATCTCAATCTATTGGGACAGCCCTTGTAGCCTTGCTATCTGACATCCTTGAGGCAGGACCCTCCTGCTCAAGGGCAAAGGCAGAGTTGATCAGGAGAGAAGCCACTTGTAACTCCTAATAGGCAGCTCTAGAACCTTCTCCACAACAGCCAAGCAGCTCAGAAGCAGCTCACTACAGCAGCTGGGTGTGGACTGGGCTTTGGAGGCGGGTGGGTGGAGGTAAGTGAGGAGGAGGAGGAGGAGGAGCAGTGGGGACTTCACAATCACTTTTGCCACCAAGGACTCCAGGTTTGTAGACGCCTTACCCACTCCACTCATCAAAGCCACCACCCCACAACCAGGCCCACCCCCTCCCATGTCAGAGGTTTTCTCTGGCCCCAGCACTCACTGCCAGTGTCACTCGTGAAGTTGTAGCTCTGTGACAACTCCACTGTCCTTACTCAGGGGTGTGTCCTGGCTTGACTCGCTTTCCCACATGGGTCTTTAAACATCTTAGAAAGAGCGTAAGAGGCTGGGTAGCCCTGTTCTCTCTCTGCTCCCACCAGAAATGGTCTTTTACATCAACTAAAGAGAGAGCCGATGGCTTGGTGCATGAACAGTCAAGAAGTCGGAGATTCTAAAGCTGGTCTTCTTACACGTGCGAATAATGGTGCTAAAAATGGCATTCTGTCTGATATCTAAGCTCAGTGCTTTAGGATGGCTCCCCCAGGCACAGATAACAGCCATACACGCAGCCATATGTGTGCTACACAGAGTTGCTTCCAATGCAGCATGACGCGTGCAACGTGAGACGCAATCATCGGAGTGCAATCACGAGACTCCCTCAACCCTGCCTAGGCAGCAGCCCCGCCCTCAGAGAGGAAACTCGCTTCTAAGCAGCACTGCCTGGTCGGTCCCTCACTGCAGGCAGAGGCAGTGCCACAGGTCCCAGCAAGGGAAAGGCTGGGGAAAGCCAGTTTTTGCAGCTCCCAGGTAACCTGGGCTCAGGATGGGCAATGGGCGGGGTCAGCCTTGGAGAGCCTCCCGTTCCAGATGTGCTCTCAGAAGGGGATCGAGAGGAGCTGAAGATGTGCTGAGTGCAATAAACTAAGGCCACAGCACACATGAGGGCCGTGAAGGAGGCCCTCCACAGAAGGCGTGGAGAGCGGAAATGGCCCACCTCTGAGTGAGCAGAGCTTCTCTCAGCAAAAGCAGAGGGAGGGGTTGTTTCCACAGACTCTGTGGGACCAGTCGATGGCTGGCCATCCCGCGTCCTCATCTGTGAGCACAACCGGACATGTACGGCATCTTCCGACCCCATAGCGTCCCCATGTTGTGGGGCTTTGTTGGCTCAGATAGAGACTCCTGAGACCGTGGGCTGCAGTTTAAGGTGTTGCATAGCTTCTTACACTTTTGTTCTCTGATGCTTTTATCTCAATTAAGCCTCAAAACTTTTGAAGTCCATGACCCATTTGCTTCAGACACCATTAAATTAAGGACACAACCACTTTCCTGGTAGCAAACACTCAGGGACGTAGTTACATGGGGCTCAGGGTTCAGATCGCCACAGTGACTCTCTTAGCAGTGTTAACTGTTTCTGATTCTCTTCCACGCCAACCCCAGTGTTTAGAGAACACATCGCTGTCACGGGGCATGATCCCAAGACCGGGTATCCCTCTGCCCGGGCCAGTTGGCCACTGAGTTGCTGAGAAAGCAACAACCCTAACTCTAGTGCTCACAAATGGCACTGAAAGCCTACTAGTAGGCGAGAAACACAAAGCAACTGGAAACGCGCGAGTGGAGAGTGGATTGCAAGGCTAAAAAAACGATGAGGCAGGACCCAAGCGGCACCTAAGCCACCGCATCCTTCAAGGGGCTGGAACCGTAAGATGGGCTGGGCTGGTGAGGAAGAGCACCATCTTCTTCCATGCCTGGCTGCCCTCCTCAGTGCCTCACCTGCTGACAGACCTGAATTTCACAGCTGGAGGAAGGGTCAGATTACCCCGAGTCCTCTGGGGATCTAGGGGCACAGGCCACCGTGCAGGTCCAGGAGCCCTAACTATAGCCAAACTCCCACCTTCCAGGTAGTCTCACAGTGGGCACATCCAGTAGCCACAATCAGTCGGATTTAGCTCCCATGGACTCCTTTGTGAGTTTAAGACCAAGACTCATGCAAGGACTTCCGGTTTCTTTTGAGAGACTCTGGTTTCTGACTCACGGCCAATGAGAGGGCTGTGGGACAGAGCCGCCCTGCAGGGAGCCCTCTCGCTCAAGCCCAGGCAAACTGGTGACCCACCTGACTTGTCCCCTCTGCTGCCAGCACTTACATTAGGCTGCAGCTTGTCACCTCGGTGCTCATGTACCAGGTGACTTTCCATCCCAAGCAGTCCCGCACGAGGGCATCTACAGCTCTGCAGGGAGCATCAAGGTCAAAGACAAAGCTTTCGGACTTCATTAAAGGATTCCTCAAAGCTGGCCGCGGCCAGTCAGCACAAGGACAGGAAATGAAGTTATTTGTGTCACCTACATTCCTGCTCCCATCCCATCATCATCATCACCACCACCTCCATTACCACTACTGTCCCCATCAGGTCTGTAGCCATCGCCACCTTTACCATCACCGTAGTCATCACCACCAGTTAAACCCACCATCACCACCATCAGTTCCACCACCAACGCCATCACCATCCTCAACTTTATCATCACCCTGTCACTCACCATCACCGCTACTACCATTAATCATCGTGTCACCATCGTTGCTAACGTTGTCACTGTCGCCATCACCACTGCTCACTATCAACAGCAGTACAACCGGTAGGATGCCAGCACGACCAGCACAACGGCACCACCCGCTGCAAGAGCACCACAAGAAAGACGACGACCACCGCCAGGACATCAGCATCACGGCACCAGAATGATCATCCCAGCATGACCACAATTACCAATGCCAAAACAAGCAGCATCACCGCCGGACTAGCCGGACCACCAGGAGCAGCGCACCAGGCGGCGGCGGCACCATCAGCCGCACCAGCACCCCACCATCGCAGCAACAGCAGCAGCACCACGACCAGGGCAGCAGCACCACCACCACCAGCAGCCCCACCACCACCAGCAGCAGAAGCACCACCACCAGCAGCAGCACCACCACCAGCAGCAGCACCACCACCAGCAGCATCAGCACCACACCAGCAGCAACCACCACCCCCAGCAGCACCACCACAGCGCAGCACCACCACCAGCAGCAGCACCACCACCACCAGCATCACCACCACCAGAGCAGCATCAGCACCACCAGCACCACCACCCAGCAGCCCCAGCAGCAGCACCACCACCAGCAGCAGCACCACCACCAGCAGCATCACCACCACAGCGCAGCAGCACCCACCACCACCAGACGAGCACCGGCACCAGGGGGCACCGCGAGCGGCAACAGCAGCACCACCCCCCCAGCAGCAGCACACAGCAGCGCACCACCACCGACGAGCACCGGCACCAGCGCGGTCACCGCGAGCGGCAACAGCAGCACCACCACGACCAGGAGCAGCAGCGCAGAAGCACCACCAGCAGCAGCAGCACCACCAGCGCAGTCACCACCAGCAGCAGCAGCACCACCCAGCAGCAGCACCACCACCAGCAGCACCACCACCAGCAGCAGAGCACCACCACCCCACAGCACCACCACCCAGCAGCACCACCACCAGCATGCACCACCACCAGCACAGCACCACCACCAGCAAGCACCACCACCACATCATCACCACCACCAGCAGCACCACCACCCCCATCAGCACCACCATCAGCATCAGCACCACCACCATCATCATCACCACCAATCATCACACCACACACCACCATCATCATCACCACCATCATCATCACCACCACCACCATCATCATCACCACCACCACCATCATAATCACCACCACCCCCATCATCACCACCACCATCATCATCACCACCACCATCATAATCACCACCACCCCCATCACCACCACCATCATCATCACCACCACCGATACTATCACCATCACCATCGCTGTCACCTCTATCTTCAACACCACCACCACCCCATCATCACCATCATCATCATCACCACCACCATCATCATCATCACCAACATCATCATCACCACCACCACCGATACTATCACCATCACCATCGCTGTCACCTCTATCTTCAACACCACCACCACCCCTATCATCACCATCATCATCATCATCACCACCACCAATACTATCACCGTCACCATCGTTGTCACCTCTATCTTCAACATCATCACCACCACCATCACCAACATCATCATCATCACCACCATCATCATCACCACCACCGATACTATCACCGTCACCATCGCTGTCACCTCTATCTTCAACATCATCACCACCACCATCATCGTCCTCATCCGTACAGAAAGAGCACTCAACACAGCCACAAGGTGCCAGACCCTAAGCTCATGAAGGGAACTGTGTACTTTGATCTCACAGCAGTGTTATGAGGCAGTTATCTCTCTGGTATCCACGGAGAGGAATTACATGCTGTCCAAGGACACCTCTCACTTATGTCACCTGTCATCTGACTCCTGAGAGAGGAGCTTTCTAGAAGTCCCAGCAGCTACTGCTTTAGCCCTAGGCCCTGGGTAATTCCAGAGCTCCCCACTTTACAGATAGGAATTCCTGGAGCTCAGAAAGACACACAGGGAAATGTAACCTGACCCTTTTCCTAAATCGTTCTACACAGGAGCAACAGAACCAAACTGTGAATTCCCAAGTCAGATGCCAAAGATTCCTCTGTGGAGAATGGAACTGACTTCCAAGTGTCAGGGTGTCATCAGCAGGAACTGGGTAAATCTGGGGTAAGATGACCAGACTCTCCAGTCCCTGCTGAACTTTTCTGCCTCTGAGATGGCCAAGGACGTACTGTGGTTACAGTAGCTGGGTATAAAAACAGCAGGTCGGCATGGGGACCTCTCTGCAGCAGCTAGACTCTGCTCTTAGCCCTGATTTCGGAACCTCCCCAGACCACAGCTACACCACTCCTACTGCCTCAGATTCCATAGGCTCTATGTGAACAAGCATCACTGTCCCCAGCATGCAAGATGCCCAGGTCTATGTCTCATGGAGGTCAAAGGGTCAAAAAGTCAAACCTCCTTCCAAGCATCTCTCCACCCAGGAATCTTACAAAGACAGGAGACTATGTGGTCTTCCCTCAGTCATCCAAGACAATATCCCATCTTCAGTACCAACAGCCAGCTCTCCCCAGGGTCTAACTTGAATGGCTTCTGCTTAGAGTCAGCTGGGATGTAGGGCGTCTGGTCCCGGGAGTCCTTGAAAGTCCTCTCTTCTTTCACTGAGCCTCCATGGTCCAGCCCCCAATAGGGCCAGCTCAGAGGCCTCCCTTCCCTGCAGACTGGCATCATTGCCAGAATTTACATTTCCCTGCATTCGAAGCAAACACACATATTTTCCCTCTTCTAAATCTGTTTTGCTAAACAAATTAATCTAGCAGCAGATTATATTATGAAGAACCATAAATCTTTTCAGAGATAAGCATCTGTCGGGTTGGATTAGCAACAGCCGATGTACCATGAGTTAATTTGCTGAGCCTCACAGTGCCGTCCCAGGCGTTTAGCGTCCGTAATAGCAGATGTAATTTGGGACAAATGGGAACTTGTTTCCTCATCCGTGTCTATACAGTAAGTGACGTGTTCAAGGGAGGTGACAGTCAGTGAGAGGAGCGCCAAATTCCATTATGATTATGGCTGATGAGTCGGTAGAGGTTAAAACAGATGCTATTGGGAGTTGCTTGCAGGCGTCTGAGCTAAACAGCCATTCGCACCCACTCTGTGATCCACTCTTACACTGCGGATTCCCCTGGGAGGCTGTGAGGTGCCAATGCAGCCCTAGATCTCCTTCCCAGGAGCTGCCAACCTCAGCCTTGGCCGTTGCCTGGTACACGTCTCCGGCTCTGTTTCCAGAGGCAAGCTACCCATGGTGCTGCAGGGTCAAGCCAGTGGGCTCTGCTCTTCAGTAAAAGAAGGAAAGATGTTGGTAGCTGAAGGACAAAGCCTGCTTATCCCCAGAAAGGCCATCCACTGCTAGCTGCTGTCTGCCTGCTCAAGGTCAGACGAGGCACATCCAAGGGGAATACACACACATACATACACACATACACACACACACACACACACACACACACACACACACACACACACACACCAGGAGCAGAGACGCTGTACCAACTGCTTCAGCATGGATCTCGGGAGCTGTCCCTTCTCCCTCCTACAATGCCGAGGTTCACCTTGAGGAGGCCACTCCTTACCTCCAGCACTTCTCACTGATGCCCCGGGATCTCCCCCGCCCCATCCCTGACACACACACACACACACACACACACACACACACACACACACACACACTCTGGAATGTCAGCAAGAGATGCTGTTTGTGGAAAGCGTTGCCCACGTGCCTTTTGTGAACTTCCACGTCACCGTGGGCCGTGCTTGTCAACAGAGGCAGATGCTGGGGCTTGTGGGAAGGGATCTAGCTGCCAGCTTGCTCTCCCATGACTGCTGGCACGGGGACACACTCTGGCCTGGGATGTGGCCAGGGATACTCTTGTGGCAGCCACTAGAGAAATAAGCACGTAAGAAAGTGAACAGAGCTGCACAGAAGGAGATGCCTCGAGCCAAGGAGCTGCAACTGTCCACATGGCCCAAAAGAGATTTCAGGGCCCGACAGCCAAAACCCTGCATCTCGTCCCCTCCGGAGCTCCTCCCTGAGGGAAGAGCTGACCACCGCGTCTGCAGACCTGACCACCGCGTCGGCAGAACTTTAGTCAGCAGCACAGGAAGTTCTTCCCTTTATCTGCCCTTAGTCTTTCCTGCTGTTCAAGGTCATTTGCAACCATGGGAAAACCCCATCTGGCAGTGTTGGAGGACTGCCGGTGCAGTCCCTTTAACCCTGGCATGTGATGTGCCCAGGATACTGTCGCCTGGCTACAAACATGTAGCTGGACACTGAAGTTTCTGTGCTCCCTACAGCACCCAATCTCTGCTTTTGGGGTCCACACTCAGCACTGTTTATACTATGCACCTGGGCACATCTCAGTATCGCCCTCCTTCAAACCACCCTGCGTCCTAGCTCTCCCCAAGCCAGAGCAGGAAGACAAGAAAGAGGTCTCCTACCTGAGGTCTCCCCCAGGATCCGTGGGGGCTGGATGTCTTTCCCATTGTTGCTGGGACTGGTGGAAGGCTCCGTTGTGCTAACCCCAACAGGGGCCCTTTTCCAGGGATCCAGGGACTGGGTGACCCCCTTAGTCTGCAGTGTCACGGCGGTGGCCGTGCTGGCCGTGGTGGTGGTGGTGGTGGCGGCGGCGGCGGCCACAGTTGTCTTCCGTGTTTGTAAGATGGAGACTGTGGTGGGGCCGAACCCACCAGGGAAAGTGTTGGACTCCAGGGCTTCCTCGTCCCCTGTAGGCCCCCAGGCTATGAATTCTGTCTCTGTCGTGGGCCTGCCACCATGGAAGTCGAAATCATTGAACTCTGCATCGTGCGTGTGCCTCCTGCCCCGCCTCAGGAGGCTGTGATGCTCTGCAGCCCCGGCGGCCACCATGGAGGAGGAGGAGGAGGCAGAGGTGAGGGAAGGGCTGTGACTGGTGGCAGCTGGGGGCTTGGTGAGTCCCCCTTTGGGTCCGAGGGTGGCTACCTGGTCCCTGGGCCTGTGGGCCCTCCGAGCACGGGGAGTTGGTGTCTGCATGGGCCCGTGGGCACGTTCTGCCCTGGCAGCGCGTGGACTCCAGGCTGGCGTCGGTAGCCTTGTTGGGGGCCCGCTTCGCAGACTCCACAGCCGCTGGGGCCTCTGTGGCCGTGACAGGAGCCGGAACTCAGGCCCTGAGCCCAGCGAGTCACAGGGAGGGAAGTCAACTACGAGCTGCAGCATGGCTATCAGTATCCAGGCATGGCTTCCGAGAGAGCGGCCGGGCCAGCGGATGGACATGGAGCTGGGGAGAGAGAGCAGAGTGGTGAGTGGACAGTCGGGCAGCAGGAAGGCTCCACATTTATCCACGGCCCCTCCTCACTGGGTAGGGACCAGCTTTGCTTGTAAAAGAGCGTTCATCTGAACCCAGAAAGGACTCCAGAAGCTGCCTGGTGTGTTCAGGCAGTGTGCTTCTCTACAACCCGGAAGGGCAGCGCCCGCTGTGTGCCAGAGACAGGTGCTCCACCTCAAGCACCTCCTGGGTGGTAACCTGAGGCTTTTTTTTTTTTTTTAATGGCAAGGGAGCAAGTAGCCAAAGTCCCGTGTGTCCATCTTGCAAAGTGCCCTTGAAGACTTGCCTACAAGGGAGCTGAGACTCTAAGAACACAAAAGGCACAAAAGGCGATGCGAACACATCCCCCTCCCCCCATTATAACTAACTCAGAACCAGGATCCCTGAGGCCTGTAAGTGAAAGAGGCCACAGGCTCTGGGAGGCTACCTGGGGCAGAAAGAAGGGGGCCGTCCCTAGAGCCCATGGTCTGCCCTACCACTCTGGCTTGAGCAGACACCTGCTTGCACTCCACCTGGGCCCAGCCAGGCAAAGCTCCTAGGTCAGCCTTTCCCTGGGTGCCGCCGTGGGAACTGATTGGCACTCAGGAGAGGCTGGAAGCTGCGGTACCAGGCACTTGCTCTGTTGACATTTCCACTCGCCCTGTTTATCTCCAGCGTCGATACGCTTTGGAAATGTCTCACCTTCAGCTGGGGCTGGATGGAGAGAAAGGCCAGACTGAGCACAGTCAGGCAGGAGGTGAGGCGAGACTGATACTCAGCCTGCTGGGGGCAGGTGGCAACAACGGTAACAGTTTATCTGAGTTTCCCCCCCTCCCGGGGGCCGTCTCCCCCGCCAACGAGTCCGTGGGCACGTCCACCAGGTGGGCACAAGTCCTCTGTAGACCCACAGATGCTGAAACATCACAGGAGCACCACAGAGCAGCACGCAGACCCACGCAGCCAGGCGTGGAGGCTGCAGCCCACGCCCCTGCTTCCCCAGGCATAGGTAATTGAGTACTGATTATAGGTGCCACTCAAAGTCAGCTCCAATCAACTGCACATCTGAAAGTCAGAAAGGAGTCTAAAACTTCCCCCCAGAGGCTGCTGGGGAGTAGGGATAGGGGATGAGGGTAGAGGGGTGTCAGACACACAGCACCACAGCCTCCACAGCTGTGCTCACCAGGCTCAGAAACACACCTGTGTGGTTGTTTTTCTTTACAAGGTGTCACACGTGCTTTTAAAAAAGCGACTGCATGTGTCAGGGTGTGCCACTGTCTATGCATATGAAGTCCACATGGATGTGTGCGTGCTGGCAGGGGGCGGAGCACATGCAGGTGGATGTGACTGCACGTGCATTGAGAGTCAGAGAGGGTTAATCTGTGAGTGTGTGCGCCACTGTGAGGCAGAGCGTGTGTGGGTCTGATGATGTGTCGGCAACTGTCCCTCTGGGTGTGAGAGCCAGCGTGCAAGAATGCGCCACACAGCCATTTGCCTAGTATTTGTGCGTATCCATGTGCCTTGGTGAGTGTATCTTTAAGCTACACATCTCCACGGGCCACGGCACACAAGTGTGGGTCTCGGTCAGTGCGAGCGTGCAAGCATGTCCTTGTTTGCCCTCCAGTGTGTGTAACCGTGTCTGTTCAGGGGTGCTCACATTCCTTCTTGGCCTGTGCTGAACCCCACGTGCCTGAAGCTGATACTCTCCTATGCTTGGGGAGAAGCCGGTCCCCGAGAAAGGAACTGGAGTTCGCTGGGACTAATTAGCAAAGAAGGACTGGCCCCCGAATAATAAGACCTGGCTTTTTAATCAGAGTGAAAGTGCTTTGCTGGAAGGAGAGCCAGCTAATTATGCTGGTTCCTCTGCGCTGCCTCCGCCTCCCCCGCCGTTGCTTCTCTGCGCTCCAGGAGGGACAGGGTTGTCATGGCTGTGAGGAGGCCAGTGCGAAACTTGCCTGCGGACTCGGGAGGGCATCTCCTCAGAGCGGCAGGTGACCCTGTGGGGATGGGATGCTGGGAAGCCCGGGGTCCTCTCCCTGCCTGTGTATCTGGGCGGGAGCCTGTAATGAGATGCTCTTTCACTAAGTGCGAGGCCCTACTAGGCTCTGTCAGGCCCGCTGGGCTTCACCCAGCCTTGCCGCGCTTTTCCAGGCACCGCACACCAGACTCTTGTTAAGTCTCTGCTGAACCTTACCAGGCCCCTCGGGCCCTTCCAGGCCCCACCAGATCCCATTGGTTTCCTCCAGGCTTCTCTAGGGCCCCTGAGCGGCCCCCCCTCACCCCCAGGGCACATCAGATCCTACCAGATTATACTGGAACACTCCGATGCCTTCCTGGTCTCATCAGATCCCACCAAGTCTTACCATAGGCCCCTGTGCTACACTCACCTCTACCAGACTCCACCAGACCCCACCGAGCCCCACTGAATCCCAGAAGGCCCCACTAGGTCCTTCCAGGCCCCAAGAAACACTTGTGCCCTGATCCCAGCTGCCCAGACCCCCAGTTCCGATCCAGCCTCTTACCAGGCCCCACACTGGGCCTTTCAAGCTCCCCTAGACCTATCATGGCCTCACCAGGCTCCATCACCTCCCACTAGAACTCAGTAGGTCCAAATTCTGCCAGATGCCAGCAGGCCCTACTAGGTCCCTCTAGATGTCTCCCAGCCCCACTGGCCAGCCTGACTGGGAAAGACTGAGAGCAGCCATGCCTGCCGTGAGTACTTGGAGAAATGTCACCTCAGGAAATTTAAAACCACAGTACCTAAGCCTGGGCCTGCCTCCCCAGCATAACTTCACACACAGGATATTTCTGTGATTTTTTTTCACCAATCACAGGCTGTAATTGGTTACCATAGAAACCTTCTCATTTCCAAGACACCCAGCTGTTATGCAGAAAACCTAACGGTGGCAGTGGGGCTGGGGAGGCGGATGTCCTGCCCCTCCTCAGCCCAGAGGCTCCTTTTAAAGGGGTGTGTTTGTTCAGAAGAGAAATAGAAGGCAGTGCAGGGGAGGCAGCTGTCAGCTGGGACCCCCTTGTCCCACTGGACAGTAGAGATGCTGAGCCCTGCATGAGGCCTGGTCCACAGGGACCCACCTGACGCAGTCTAAGGACTCCTGTAACCCCACCAGCGTCTCCTCTCCTCGTACCCTCCTGCAGAACCTCGGATGCTCAGCATAGAGGGAGGGGGTGCTCCACTGCGCTCAGCTACAAAGTGAAGGTGGTCCTGGAGAACTCCACCTCAGGAAGGCAGCAAGGCGCCGCCAGCTGTCCGCTATCCACCCAGAGGGCAGAAGGAGGTCTTGCAAACACGGCGGCCTAAACCCTTTTAACAGCCCATCAGGGCCAGTGAGCCGCATGTTCACCCAGGAGGCCACTGAGAGAGGATACCATTTCCTCGAAACTCCAGGACGTCGAGCTGGCCCCTCCAGAACATGTCACCCACACGTCCATCCTCAAGGTGCTCAGAGCGGTAAAGACGGAACACACCAAGCACTGACGATGACAATGGGACCTACACGCAGGTGGTGGGAGTGAACTGGCTTGTCTACTGTAGAAAATAGTTTGGTGATTCCCTTAGAAAACTAGAGCTACCACCGATGTGGCAATGGCTGTCTTTAACGTACATACATGTGTCTATAGCAGCCAAGAGTGCGGACACCCCCGCCCCCGCAAGCATCCCCCAAGAGACAAGAAACAGAGTAGCACTCGACCCTCAAAATGCAGGAAGGGTCGTCCATGCCACCTCATCAGGAGCCAGGAGGAGAGCCACACACAGATAGAGGACTCGGGGCAGACGGGCAGACACTGCAGGGAGACTGGTGGCCGCTAAGGAAACAGTAGAAGGGGAGCTTGGGAGTGACTGCCTACTGGAGGGTTCCTTGTGGGGGTAATGGAATGTTCTGGGATCACTGCAGTGGTGGCTACACATACTAGGAAAACACAAAAGCCACCGGACCATGCATTCAAAAGAGTGAACTTAACAGCATGAAAATTACATCTCAATAACACTAAAAGGGGCCTGGACCCAGAAGGGAGTGTGGTGATTCTCTGTGACCGTCTAATCCTGGACCCTGGCTACAAACAAGGGCCATAGGCAAGATATGTGAGTGCTGCGGAGGCTGTATACAGTTGGTGCCCTGCGGAGGCTGTATACAGTCGGCGTCACGGGAATGCCTAGGACTTAGGGTCCCCTCCTTGCTTGAACACAGACACCTACACCCACCCCTTCGAGGATAAGCCTCATGACAGTCACCTCTTGGTCGGCGTCTCCAAGGACACTGTGCAGAATGAAAAACAGACCCCGCACGACATGTGTGCCCAGTTGCCTCCTCCACCAGCCTTTCTTTTCTAGTATGCAGTTCCTTGCGCTTTTCTTCCTTTTAAAGTTTTTATTGAAATCACTTTCCCCCAACAACGGTTTAATAAAATTCAGTGGATTGAGCTTCAGTTCTCTCCCTTCTGTACAGTTCCTCCAAGGAAGAAAATCACTGTCAATTAAGGGAGACAGAGACGTCTTTTCACCCACAGTCACACCCTCCCTGGGGGCCCAAATGTGGTAGCACGTGCTCCCGGAAACAGCCGTTCCTCCTCTTGGTGGTGGTGGGGCACACAGTCGAGGGGAGTTGGAAGGGTGGCGCCCTGCTATTGTGTGGCCAGGGCCACCTCAGAAACCTCAGGGAGTATAAGGTGACGGAGCTGCCAAGACGTGGCGGTCCTTGCTTCCGCTTCAGGGCCCATTGCAGGAGCTGCACCTGCTGTGCTACACCAGCTCTTCACCTTGTTAGAAGTTAGTCAGAGCGCAGGCTGGTTGATTCTTCTCCGCGAGGCCCTGTTTTCCCACCACCAGCACAAGAATAGCAAAACACTGTGGAATGTGAGGCCTCCTTCCCTTCGAAGGAGACCCAAGCTTCCTTGACCAGTAATGCCTCCACAAGCCTGAAACAAGTGCCTGGAGACATGTTGTCTAGTCTGCTTTGTGTAAACCCTCCCTCTCCACGCGTGATCAGGATGTCCCTTCGCTGGGGGCTCACCTGGGCCGCGGGGGGGGGGCGGCAGAACCCTGATCCCACACCCAGATACTTGCTGGCTGCTCCCCACCTCTGTGAACTTGCCGAGAACTGTTCACCTCAGAATACATCCAGTTTTACACAGAAGTTGCAAGGGAACAGTGCGTCCCAGGGACTCTCCTCCCAGTTTCTCCTGATATGACACACGACACACCACAGGCTCCCCCTCTCACAACCTCACAGCTGCGGCTCCGCGCTCCATTCCAGTCTCGCCAGACCCCGCCTGATGTTGTCTGCAGCCTCTGACATCCTACATCTACTTTTTAACTGCTGTTTTTCTGTTTTGGATTTCTGATGAGCTTGATCTACAGGGCAATGGGGGTGTTGCAGATGTCCCTCAGTTGGGCTCTGATAATTGGGGGCACTGGGACTGTGATTTTGGAAAGCAGGGCCACCCAGGCCCGAAGCATTGTTCTTACCTCATTAACACCCTGGCAAGAGTGAAGACCATCTCAGAGGGTGGTCTGTGCCTCCTTGGTATTGCAACTTACTACCTATATGAGCACAGGCGATTTACAGACTGCCCTGTGCCTCAGTTTCCCTACATACAAAGCAGAGTAAAACTCAGGAAGCTCTTTGCAAGGTACACTGGGGGGTTAGTACGGTGAGTGCTATCAGCCGCGGTCTTTGTAGGTACTCTGAGGCTCTATGATTTCTTGATTGCATGACACCAAGCAAGCCCACGCCCCTGTTCCCTTCTGGGAGCACATGATGACTCTGGGACCAGGGAGATGTGGCTCCACAGCCGTCACAGGTGCTTGAAGGAGACTGAAGGGTAGCAACATGCTGGCGTTCTGGTTGCCAGGGCAACATGCCCGCAAGCATTCCGGAGGAGTGAAGTGGTGACAAGCTGCATGTGGGCAGGACAGTGGGTGGCAATGTTCTCAGTTCTCAGTCCCAGCAGTGGGGAGCCTCCTTCTGTGTCAATGGCTGATCCCCTTACAGAAATCCCCCAGCGAGACATGGGAACTGCCCCCTCTCTGTAGCGCCTGTAGCTCCACCAGACCCCTTAGCTCAGCTGCTGCCACCATACCCCTATCACATCTGTGTCTCCCAGAGTCATAAATCACTCATTTGCCTGCTGCCTTGCCACATGCCTGAGCCTTCCTCTGCAGAGAGGGACAAAGGTCCAAGTGAGGCCTCCCAGAAGGAGCCAATGCACCCTGGGGTTAAGCCCTGCGCCCTCTCCATCTTTGTTCGAGTACAAGGCAGACCAGACACAGCCAGGCACAGATACAGGGATTAGGCCTGTAGTTCAACAACCATGTCTCCAGGAATCTCATAGGGCCAGGGGGCAGAAAACCGCTCTTCATGTTGCCATGGGGGAGTTGCAGGCCCTAAAAGCCCTCTTGGGCATCTTCCCGGGGTTGGCATGTCAGAAAGCTCCCATGATCACCAGAGGGCCTCACTTTAGTCTCACTTTAATTCTATTTTCAAAGATACAGCCTGGGGATGGGGGTGGGGGGACGGTGTCAGGAGAGAGCACCGGAGGCTGGCGATGGGGTAGACCCTCCAGCAGAGTGTGGGTCTGGGCAGACACAGTCTCTCAGGCAGGGATATCTGGCTGGGTAGCCGCTTGGCGAAGGTTCTAGGCCACTGTGCAAAACACAAGAGCCACGGCACCGTGTGTATCTAAACTACAGCAAGCCAAACAGCAGAGAATTGTGTGTGGAGAGAAAAAGATGGTGGGATCCAAAATTAGCTAGCACGGAGACTGAGCAACAGCGGCGAGCCAGGCACGGAGCTCTGCGTCTCCTCTCACCACCAGGCGCGGAGCTCTGCATCTCCTCTCACTGTTTGTCACATGTTTTGGGAACCGAGAAAGAGATGCCGTTACTCCGATCTTGAAGAGGGAAAAAAATGTAGCTGGGCATCTCTCTCTACAGGCATACATCTTAAAATGCAAACTAAAGGGAGCAGTGTGGAGAGAAGGAAACAGTCTGTCTTGGGGGGGGGGGGCTCGTTAGACTGGAACCTGCAGAATCGTCCCAGTTAGCTGCCCACACCTGAAGCCACTGCTCCTGGGGACACCATGGCAGCTCATTATTGACAAATGCCAGGTTGTAGCAGCTTTTGAAGCACCCATTGCCCCTCCCTAGGTCACCTCAGGGGTTTTCTGTTTTGGTTCTGCTTGCAGCTGCTACATTAAAGACAACCAGGAACTTGTTAGAACTGGCAAAGAAACGAGTGGCGAGCACAGATGACTGGCCCCAGTGCTTAATCGCCCAGGACATGGAGGGAGGGATGCACTAGTGGGCAGAGAGGGCTGCCGCGGGCCCCAAGGACAAGTGGTCCTGATAACATAGAGAAGTTAGGTGAATGAGAGCTGACATCTACGCCACAAACAGTCCCCAAGCTAAACGGCCAGTGTGAGTCCATTGGTCTCTCCGGCCACTTGCAGATGTGCCAATTGTGGCAGAGCTCCTGTGGAGATCCTAGCCACACTTGCTGGAAGTGGGGAGGAGACCGTGGAGTCTGGCCATGGTGGGCCACGGCCTCCAGAGTGCCCAAAACTAAAAGACAGGCAGCCAAAGAAGTGTTGGGAAGGGGTGACCAAGTGGGTGGCACAAACAGCCAGACATGTCCCACAGTGTTCTGGTCCCTAGGCCACACCTACCCATACTGCCACTCTGACTTCCACCATGTGCCTCTCTGACATCTCTTAGAGTCTAAGGTTTGGAAGAAGCTGAGAAAAAGTCTCTTTTCTGAGGTCACTACATAAAAAGTCTCAGGTAGTGACAGTGCAGAAGCTGGACAGGCAGTGCAGAAGGAGGGAACGGGGTACAGAGGGTGAGGAGATGGCTTAGAGACAGGGGAGAGAGTGAAAAGGCAGGGCAGGCAGGGAGGCAGTGCAGAGGCAGGGGAGGCAGTGCAAAGGCAGGGGAGGCAGTGCAGAGGCAGGGGAGGGAATGCAGAGGCAGGGGAGGCAGTGCAGAGGCAGGGGAGGCAGTGCAAAGGCAGGGGAGGCAGTGCAGAGGCAGAGGGAGGCAGTGCAGAGACAGGGTAGGCAGTGCAGAGACAGGGGAGGCAGTGCAGAGACAGGGGAGGCAGTGCAGAGGCAGGGGAGGCAGTGCAGAGACAGGGGAGGCAGTGCAGAGGCAGGGGGAGGGAGTGCAGAGGCAGGGAGGCAGTATAGAGGCAGGGAGGCAGTGCAGAGGCAGGGGGAGGGAGTGCAGAGGCAGGGAGGCAGTATAGAGGCAGGGAGGCAGTGCAGAGGCAGGGGGAGGGAGTGCAGAGGCAGGGAGGCAGTGTAGAGGCAGGGAGGCAGTGTAAAGGCAGGGGAGGCAGTGCAAAGGCAGGGGGAGGGAGTGCAGAGGCAGGGGAGGCAGTGCAGAGGCAGGGGGAGGGAGTGCAGAGGCAGGGAGGCAGTGTAGAGGCAGGGAGGCAGTGCAGAGGCAGGGGAGGCAGTGCAAAAACAGGGGGAGGGAGTGCAGAGGCAGGGGAGGCAGTGCAAAGGCAGGGGGAGGGAGTGCAGAGGCAGGGGAGGCAGTGCAGAGGCAGGGGAGGGAGTGCAGAGGCAGGGAGGCAGTGCAGAGGCAGGGGGAGGGAGTGCAGAGGCAGGGAGGCAGTGTAGAGGCAGGGAGGCAGTGCAGAGGCAGGGGAGGCAGTGCAAAGGCAGAGGGAGGGAGTGCAGAGGCAGGGAGGCAGTGTAGAGGCAGGGAGGCAGTGCAGAGGCAGGGGAGGCAGTGCAAAAACAGGGGGAGGGAGTGCAGAGGCAGGGAGGCAGTGTAGAGGCAGGGAGGCAGTGCAGAGGCAGGGAGGCAGTGCAAAGGCAGGGGGAGGGAGTGCAGAGGCAGGGAGGCAGTGTAGAGGCAGGGAGGCAGTTCAGAGGCAGGGGAGGCAGTGCAAAGGCAGAGGGAGGGAGTGCAGAGGCAGGAAGGCAGTGCAGGGGCAGGAGAGGGAGGGCAGAGGCAGGGGAGGCAGGGCAGAGGCGGCAGCAGCATCAGTGTAGATGTCTAGAATGCCAGTCCAACCCCCAAGGTCTGGATGCCGTATGGAGAGTGGTCCAGAGCAGGCATGTGGTTTCCTGGTTGCTATCTGAACTGAAATGCTGATGGTGGTGGTGGGTTGGGGTCTCACAACAAAGAACTCGGACTGAGGACAGCGGTGTCTGAGAAGTCTTCCCGTGTGAGGCTCCTCAACACCTACTGGAGATTTCTGTCTCCCAATTCTAGGGTCCCAGGTCTCCTTCGCTCTTAGGCTCCATCCTTATCTTTGATTCACCTGCGACCCAACGTAGCCACCTCTGCAGACGCAGAACATGGATGCACACATACATGCAGAGTTTCAGTCATGGGACTAGACACAGACAGCACACACAGTTCACAGGCACACACGCACACACATGCTCACGCCACATGCGCATGCACAGACATAGCACCCACGCATAAGAAATGTGTGCCAACAGGTTTATGCACTTGCACAGACATGCAGACGGTACGCACATACACACAACACCATTAGCCCACACACACGTTGTCCTTTCTGGCTATCCCCGTATCTCCTGGACCCTCCCGGTCACCTCCCTGCAGCACACTGTCTGCAGAGGTCTCCCAGAGGAGCAGCCAGAGCCCAGCAGGGATGACATGGGATGAAGCAGCCGTGACAGGAAGTGGCTGGCTTGGAGACAAGATGTAGTCGTTGGGTAATTACTCCTCCAAAGAGCACAGTGGAGCTGAGCCAGCTGTGCAGCCCCGGAGAGGCTCCCCTGGGATCGGAAGTGCCAGGTTCTTAGTGACACTGTCTTGTGTTCCTGGGACGTAGGTGTCACAGGACTCTGTGGAAGCCTGGAAACCCAACAGTGTTTCCTGGAAGGCCCGGGTTTCTGGCCTGAGATATGAAACAGGGAAAACACTAGGTCCAGGGGGGGCTGGTTTCTGGCTGACCAGAGGCCTAAGCGGCTGGGCCTGGAGGTCCCTCCTCACCTGCAACAACACTCCTAAATTCCTAAAGTGTGGAATTAACGTGGGCAAGCTTCTAGTGTCTGCTGGCCCTGAGCCTCTCCCTGGCCACACCCAGCTTCCTTCATTGTGCATTTAACATCTTGATCTGGAATGTTCTGTCTTTTGTATTGTAGGTGGAGGTGGTCAGGCAGTTTCTGAGAAGGAAGAGGAAAGCCGGGTGGTTCTCGTTGGCACTGCACATTTTCTAGGTGTGAAGCTGAGAGCAAGGTCAAGTCCCTCAGGAGAGCACCTGAGGAAAACATACTGACACTGGAGCCCCAACACTGGGCACGATCACACGCCCTTGTGGGACGTGAGGTAAGTTCTTCCCTGAAAGGCCCTTATGGGGGGGGCCCTCATCTGCTCCAGAATGCTCTGCTCTTCCTCTGACTCACTGCTCTGTGACGATGACCACGGAAGCGGGGTCTCGGGTCACCAGACGTTTCCGCTGCTCCTAAACCAAGTCATGGTTTCAGTGAACTTCACCTACTGACCAGGGGATTTCTTTTTCCCTTGGGCCGTCCAGCCTCCCTCAGGCTAGCCTCCTCCCTTCCGAGGCTCTGTCATGGATAAACTGTTTATCTCCCAAGTCGACAAGTGAGATCCTGACCCTGACAATTCAGAAGGTGCCAATATTTGAAGGTAAGCACTGAATAAAGGGAAACTGGAAGGAGGTTGGCAAGGCAGGCCCCGCTCAGTGTTGTGGTGTCTCTCTAAGGTGAGGGTAACACCCAGGCTGGAAGCACAGAGGGGAGGCACAATCTATATGCCTGAAAGAAAGGCTCCCAAGAGGAGGAAGAGCCCTGGGAGCCCGTGACGTTGAACTTAAGACAAGTGCCTACAGGACTAGACTGACCTCAGGCACGTGACTGCCTGACAGTGGCTGCTGCCCTTCTCTCAACCTCACACACAGGATGCTGGCTGGAGGCCTGTGGTGAGCTAGGTCTTGGCCCTTGTCCCCAAGGTAAGCTAACACTGAGAGTCTTGGAGCTCTCAACTGGAAAAAGAAAACTGTCCAGCAATTGGAGGATGGCCCCTGACGTGACCCCTCTCTCTCTACCTGGCTTAACCTACCGCCCTGCCTGCCCTCAATCAGTCCCCTGGAGCCCAGAGTACTATGGACAATCTCAAAGGACTACCCTGCAGCCAACTAGAGATGTGTTCTGGTGCCTTTGATCAGGGCCTAGGCCACCCCACTGCTGACCAGGAGGCCCTTCCTGCCCATGACTCCTTCACCAGGCATGCCTCTGGTACCTATGCCAGTTAGTGACCTGGTCAGTACCTGTCTCCTGAGCACGTACATGGTCTTTCCTTTCCTCACAGTACTGGCCATTATGGGGGCCTCTGGGCAGCTGCACAGGCCAGTAGAGCACAAGGTAGGTGATCAGGAAGCCTGGTTCTTCTTTAATACTCATCATGTTCGAATATGAATGCTAATCGCACTGATTCACGTTAAGTTGATACAGTTACCCAGCAGTCGCTTACGAAGCACCCGGGGTGGGGAGGCAGGCTCCAGGACTGAGTAGTCAGGCCCCCACCTCTCCTGTCTACCACGGGGCACAGTGGAGGGCTGGGCGGGTGGGTGACGACTGGATGGAGGGATGGATGAGTGGATGGGTGTGTGAAGGAGGAGTAGATGGGTAGATAGCTGGGTGGATGGGTGGACGGTGGGATGGATGAGTGGATGGGCGTGTGAAGGAGTAGATGGGTAGATAAGTGGGTGGGTGGATGACTGGACAGCGGGATGGATGGAAAGGTGGATGGATGAGTGGATGGGTAGATGGAGGAGTGGGTGGAGAGATAGCTGGGTGGGTGGATGGCAACATGGGTGGGTAAATCAATGCATGGATGGAGGGACAGATGTGTGGCTGGGTGGGCAGATGGATGGGTAGATTGGTGTGTGAATGGTTGGGTGGATACATGGATAAATGAGTGGGTGGTTAGGTGGATCAATTGATGGACAGATGCATAGCTACATGAATGGACAGATGCACGGACTCGTGAAAGGATGGATGGAAGAATGAACGGGTGCATGAAGAGGTGGACAGGTGGGTGAGTGGGTGGGTAGGTCAGCAGCTAACTGTCCCCCCAGGAAAATAGATGTTTCAGCTTTCAGGACCTAGAAGAAGCCAGTCAGCATCCTGGAGTGAGTCAGATCTTCCTGAGCAAGCCCCTAAAGTTCTAGGTAGGCTGAGGAGTCTCAGGGACCAAGTAGCAATATACTGGGGGGAACAGAGGGAAGGCTGGAGCTTGGTCTGTGAGGTCGCTCAGGAGGTACAGACCCCCCACACTCAACCCTGGGTAGATGGATGCTCTTACTGTGCAGTGCCAACTGCCGGTGCCTGTAGGGGCATCTTCTAGGTGCTGTCAGCTGCCTCCTGGATTCCTGTCTAACATCTCAGGCTCATGGTCAAGATGAACCCACAGACCCGGCACTGTGGGACATTCCCAGGACCCTCAGAGCCATCCCAGTACAATGTGTACAGTGATTTCTTGGGCCCCTATGTGCTCAGCACTCTAGGGACAGTAGATACTGGGGGACTAGAGGCAAGGATGACATCACATGCAAGCACTGACCCTGCTAACTGCCGCGTGCACAGTACCCAACTGTGGTTCTAGTTGGCCTTGTCCCACAAAGCTGGAGAGAACATGGCTCTAGAATGACTGGACACTGTCCAGTTCCTTGCCTAGAATCCTGATGGGGCACTATGGGTGCCTTGCACTTTGTCTTAGCCCAGTCATTTTTATAAGTAGGAGCCACGGCACTGCCAACCTCACAGCCCCTGACTCCGGGTCTGGAGCCTCCTCTTCTTCGTGCCTAGCACACGGGGCTCAGAACGGCACCCTGGGCTTCAAGCTGCTTCCCGCTGCAGGGAACCTGTCTGCTCATGGCCTCATGCCACCCACAGGACGCCTTTGAATGCTTCTGGGACCAGCTACAAGTCCAGAGGACTGGAGAGCACGGTGGACAGACACGAGACAGAGGCCAGCTACAATCAACCACTCAGAGCCCATTGGCTGCCCCATAGTCTGGGTTCCTTGGGTAAAGAGTTGTGTCAACACAAGCAAAGATGCCCCTCCATGCAGATCCTGTGGGCAGGCTCCTTCCTACCACATACGGTCTGAGCATTGCAAGAATTAAGGTGGCCTCAGGAGGGCCTATCCTGACGTGTAGACCATGAGGTTCACAGCTAATTAAACTACCCACATCTGGAAAAACAGGTCCTGGCATCAAGGATGGGGCCAGATGAAGGACTATCCCCCAGGCCCAGGACCTTGGTACTCAACAAGCAGATGAAAGCTGCAGTTTTCTAGATCAAGGGTGGGAGTCTAGTGCTCCCCAGTAGAGAAGAGGGACAGGTCGGATCTAGCAACAAGAACCTCTCTCAGGATGCAGACACCTGTGCTAGAACCCGGGGTAGCCCCAGCCTGTGATTCCACTGCAGCCAAAAATGTGGCCCCCTACAAATCCAGAGGCTGGAGCCAGCACACAGATTCCTGTGTGGATGTTTGGGGGATGCCCAGCTTCTGGGGGGTAGCCGGGACTAGGGGTCATAAAAGCGATGGGCGGAAACTCACACCGCACGGCAAGCCAGACATGGGCAGCACAACGCATGACTCTGAGGCTCAGTTTCCCTTTACACAGGGTGATGTGCTTTTATGGCTTCTGCGGCTCTTTTACTTTTTCTTTTTCTGACAAAAGCATAGGGCAGACACTTGTTTCTCACCCCAATTTCAAGGTCATTCCAGATACTGTGGCCCCTGGAAACAAGATCAGCTTCCACCCTCATGCCCCAGGCTCAGGAAACTGAGACATGAGTCCAGTGATAGCTGCACCACTCTCCCCACGCAAAGATCTGAATCGAAGCCTAGCATTAAAGCCCCCATCGTATCTTGTCGCTGGGTCACCTTCCATTGGTTTCCGTGCCCTGTACACATGCTTTTCCCAGCCTGTGCAGAGTCCTGTCCCCCAGGAAAACCTTCCTCCCCTCTTCCTGGCCCTTGTGCGCAGGACTACACAAGGCTCCACTCCCCCTGACTATTAAATCACAAAATAGGTATTTTAGTTGCAACAAATTGCTTATTCAATGGTTAACCGGGCAATCCTTTGGCAAGGGAAAAACAATTTAACCACTTTTATCAGCTGACTTCCCACCAGCGTGGCCTTCTGATTTACCGGTAATTGTGTCTGAAACCTTTTTCAGGGCAGGGAATTCTCAGTGTTTCTCTCTGTATCTTTCCTGTCAGGTCTGGATGCTCAGTTCCTTCCACAAGACCTGGGGGGACGCTCCCTGGAGAAGAAAGGGCAGCGTGTACCACAATCTCAGGCCCCGCTCTACAAGCTTGCCTTGCCACTCTTGAGATGGAAGATGGGAGATGGGCAGGGGGAGGGTCTTGGACTCCCAGCCTAAGCCCTTCTCAGCACGGGTGGTGAGCGGGCACTCACACCGCGTGGCAAGCCAGAGATGGGCAGCACAATGGGTGACTCCGAGGCTCGGTTCTTCTTTCAGCAGAAAGACGTGCTCGGGGAATCTCCGATGGGCTTCATGGGCTGGGAGGATCTTGGAGAATAAAACATGAAGAGAAACGGCAAACACGGGGCCTTTTCTCCCCAGAGGTAAGCGTGCGTTTGTTTACAAGGAGCTGTTTTCCCTAAATAAGACCAATAACGGTTGTGTTTATGCTTCTCCCAGGCGTCATTTCACTAGACTCTTCAACTCCCCTCCACCCCACCCCATGCCACCTGCACATATCTGTCTTCCTTCCTTTCCTCTTCTGTCCCTCCGCCGGCCTTTGGTCAGCACGCAGGGCCTTAGGCTCTCTGTATGGCCCTTGTTCCAAGTTCTGGGCATAAGAGACGAGACACAAGCCACGCCTTAGGGCGAGGGGCAGGCAGTTAAGGGTGCCAGGAGCTCAGGATGCGGCCTGCAAGAGACCCTGGGCAGACCACGTGTAACCGGATGGTGAGGGGCCACATCTACCAGAATGCTGGAAACAGAAAAGCCAGCCTCATCCAGGCAGTAGCCCTGATAGCAGATGCCTATAGTCGCCAGGACTCGGCAGTCCCCTCTCCGTCTGACACCATCCACACTTCGGCTTCCTGTCTACCTGCCCACCCAAGAGACTGAGGGAGCCAAGACAATAGAGAGCTTCCCCCAGTAGGACATAAAAGCCGGTCCCTGTCTGATGCCTACTTGTCCTCCCTCTGGCCCAGGGGTCGTCCACCCCCTGACATCCTTTTGTGGTCCAAAAACAACTCAGGGGTAACCAGTGAAAGGCCCATGGAGACTCTAGCTTAGATGCTCCACATGGCTGGCCTGCTGTCCATCGCCTTCCATCAGGGTCGGGGGTCTCCATCCGCCTATGTCCACAGCACCCACACAGGGTGCTCTGGGGATGAGGAGGCTGACATATGGAAGAGTGAGCAAGGCTGTGTTCCCCTCTGCCGTGCCGAGCCTGCATGGAGCTCTCCCTCTGCCTTCTCCCAGGATCAGCCATGTGCTCTTTGCAAACCCGGACTGATCAGCTGTTGCCCCCAGAGATCCAATCTTCAGGAGGACTAGACAAGGATGTTCTGTTCTTGGAGATCCAAACTTCTGTGCAACTGCTCAAAGCTCTCGGCCCATTCTCTGCCGTAATTAACTCTGCCACGCTCTGTGAGCCATCAGGGTGTCTGTACGTAAGTAGCACAGGAGTCACCGTTCCCTCCTCTCTGTGCTGATGCTGCCCACCGGACCACCCACAGTACTCTCCTCTTCATAGTCTCACTCCCCACCCACCCCTCCCCACCCCACCCTACCCCTCCCCACCACACACCACTGCACACCACCCCTACCCACTCACCCCACCACACCCCACCGCACACCACACCCCACCACATACCACCCCAGAGAGTCCCAGGGAGTCAGTACACTGCAGTAGATGAAGGGCGGCAGGTGTCCCTGTACCTCCCATGCTTGGAAACTTAAGGGCCACTCTGCTCCAGGTGTCAGCTGAGACGAGCAGACAGTTACCTGGACATAGCAAAATCATCCCTGGATTCCCAAAATAAACTCCCCTGGGGCGCTGCTAAGTGGTGGGTGCTGGTGGCAGGTTTCAAGGAGTTTCAGGCAGGCCCTTCAAACTGACACTCTTGAGGTGACCTTGGCTCCACACTCCTGGGACAGAGTCTGTAGAGACCAGGAGGAAGGAGGCAGAGGCAGAGGCAGAGGCATGGCGTCCGTAAGAAAGCCCAGTGGTGGGACTGGCCTAGTCCCTGGCTCCGTCCATTAAGGGGGGGTGGGGGAGTGGGGGGGGGGGTTGGCTATGCTCAGCGACTGACAGAGCAGCCCTGGGAACCTGGGGGTGGGGTGTGGAAATGAGCACAGAGCACTGTGTCCTGTGGCGGGGTGTCCCCTGGGTGGAGAGCGACAGCCCCAAACTGAGCCAATCGTCAGAAACTGAGATGTACCTATGACACCTTTAGAAGAAGATGAACAACAGTCCCTTGCCTCAAAAGCAGTGCTGAGGCCAGGCCCTTATCCTGACCACAGCCATGTGGAAGGGAACATTCTAGAACCTCAGCGTCCGTGGAAGCTGCCCGCCCTCCTGCTCCATGGTAAGGTGCTGAGGCCACGGCCACTGGCCAGCAGAGAGAAAGTGAATTTCTAATGTTCACCTTCTTCTGAGAAACCTGGGAGGCCTGAGCCAGGCTTAAGCAGATCATTTTTGCTTAACTTGTTTATAGAAGCCGAACAACTATATGTTTAGACGTGGTTTTATGAATGTGTATATGCAAATGAATGTGCGTACACACCGTTATGCATGTGTACATCTGCATGTGCACACATATACTTGTACATATTTGCACATATGTGTATGCATACATGAATGTGCTTGTTCACATGTGTGTATTTGCATATTCATGTGATCATGCATATTTACACATGTGTATGTCTATATATGCGCACGAGCATTAGTTCAATCTATGTTTATGCATGTATGTATGCATTTATGAATATATATGTTTATGTGTGTGCATTTGTATCCATATGTACAGGTATGTAAATTAGTATGCATGTGCTTGCATGTATAAACACGCATCTTTACATTGTATATTTACACATGAATTAACATTATGTGTTTATGTATGTTTAAATTCTGTATACATGTATGTACACGCATATGAATTTATTTGGGGGAATATGTATGACTATATGCGCATCCCGGTGTATGTTTATGTGTTCCTATATGAATTTGTGATTATATGTCTATTTGTATGTACGTATATGTGTTTGTGTGAGTGTGCAAATATGTCTATGTGCTATATATAGTTATCTGTGTGTGTGTGTATTTATGTATGCACATGTGTATGTATGTGTGCATTTGTATTCATGTGTGCATTATATGCATATGGATGTATTATTATGCATTTTATGTTTCTACAGAGGCAGGGTACAACTTGGACCTGGTGTTAGGGCACTAACTGCACTGCACAGCCAGAGTGCTTAGGGCGAATCTGCCTTTAACTGTAGTGACATTCAGCTCAGCCGTGGCTCCGGTGTAACTCCGTGTTCTCTGTCTTGTGGCTCCCTGGGTCATCGCTGGAGAGTACAAATGCCCCCGGGGGCTAAAGAGCAACAGAAATGATGGAGAGGGGACGTCAGATGCCTGTGTCACTGTAGCGTCCCGGCTGGTAGCTCCGGAGCAGTAACGCCCTTTGTAAACCCCTGTGCCTGTGAGTGAGACACACTTAAGAATGGAGATCTCTGATCTTGATGCAAGGAGGACATTCTGTGCTCTGTCGGGGAGAGGGCTGGAATTACTAGGCATGTGTCGTCCAAAGACAAAGGGAGACAGACATTTGAGGCACAGGACAGGGGAAGGTGGGAAGCCGACTGCTGGCCAAGAGCTACCAGGGTCTGGCAGAGATAGGAAGGGGCCCCACACCCAAGAGCCTTTGATGGGTGTCTTGCACCGAAGACATCTTGCTCTGGACTTGAGACCTCCAGCACAATACAGAAAGGACTCCTGCTGGCGTCAGACACTTAATTTGTGAAGACTTCTTAATGCAACCCAGCACACTAACTCAGTGGTTCCATGACAGAGTAAGCACCGAGGGGCCCCTCAGGGCTCCAGTGAAGGCGTCAGATGGGAGACCAGCTCTTCCGGCCCACTTAGCAGACATCAGCTACCAGCTGCCCCTGTGTGGCATGTGTCGACCCCTTGGACATTTGCCACCAACATGCATTTAAGCTGGACCCAGAGGACACAGAGTTCAGCCCTTAAACGAGTCCTCTCAGAGTTGTCCTGTGTTCCAGTGCCTGTGTGGGCCCTTTAATGTAACTGATACTTCCTTGCAGCTCTGAGGCGCAGGCTTGCTGCTACAACTAACCTAGTAGATCTGAGGCTTGTGTCGAAGGTTGACCAGATGGCTGCTTAAGCGCCATAAATAGCCTGAGATGAGTGGATTGAATGTCCCCACAGTACAAACTAATGTACCACTCACACGTGCTTTTCACTGAGTCTGTCCGTCCCCACCTGGGCAGGGGCGGCAGCAGGAATGCGGTCCTGCTGCCAGTAACAGCCTAAAGACAGGCCAGCATCTGTCGTTTGCACAGTGGCTGCTCCCGACACCATCAAATCGTGAGATGTTCGTTGTTGGTGTCTTGGACACCGTTTTTAAAGAAGCCATGGCAGGTCTAGGCATTAAAAGGGCCGTAAATAAATGTCCCCAGAAGGAAGTAGCTACACCAGGTCTTGTTTGCATCCTTCCTGCTCAACACTTGTTCCATCAAAAGGAGGCCATGGTCAGTCGTCCCAGTGGAGCAGCTGGATGGGAAGCACTTAAAATGCAAAGATCTGCTGACTTTTCATGGGGAATTATACAAATGGAGCTGCCGCTCTTCCATCTCACGATTGGATTAGAAATGTACCAAGGTTGCGTCCTTGTTTCTCCTGATTTATGAACTTGGAACAATTTTTTCAGGCCCTAGTGCTGGACACAATTGTACTAGCAATGTACCCAGGGAGGCGGGCTCTCACAGGCTCCGCACGCAGAAAGGAAGGGACGGGAGTGTGTGTGGGGGGGTGCTATTGTCAACATCTCTAGGGAGGCTTTGCCAGAAAGGAAGCTGGCAGCCCCTGTTGATTTTGGTGTTCCGCCATTTTTACCCTGGTCAAGAGGGCTTACAGTAACAAAGACGGAAAAGACAATGGCCTGGGGTGTGGACTGGAACGCCATTCGCCATGTCCACCACTGGACCGCGCTGTTGAAATAGAGCCACGATACTTCCCTTGCCACCTTGGCAGCCTCTTTAACAGTCCCAAGTGGAGAAGGCAAGGCTTGGCCAAGAGGCCCGTGTCAGGTGCAGCTTAGTTGTCCAACCTCAGTTATCTGCCTGGACATTTCTAAGCCTTGGTGTTGGCCTCTAAGAGGCAGACACAGGCCTGTCTATCTGGAAGTTAAGGCTCAGCTTCTCTGAGCCAGTGACTCTGCAGCATTCAGGGGACGAACGCAAAGCAGTAGAGAACCCGGGGTTCGGGACAGTGGGGACATGTGAGTGCACCTATGAGTTCTTACCTCCGCAGCAGCACCCCAGCTACTTCCTGACCTTTCCGATGGCTTGCTAGCCAGATGTCCCCAAACCCACCTACAAAAGCACTATGACTCCCAAGCACGGGCCTGCTCCTCTGCAAATGCTCTGGCTCCTGAGCCTGGGGCTGAGCTGAGCCAAGAGCAACGGAACCAGATGGAGGGTCATTCAAGGGAGAACCAGCCTTGGCTCACCGCTGCGCTCCAAACAGCCAGGAGGCTGAGAACTTTACCCACATGCTCGCCCTGGGCCTTACATAAGGCTGCAACTCGCTGAGCCTAAGTCAGTCCCTGAACAGCCAGGCCGTCATCTTTGCTTCTCCTCTACCACCCAGACCTGTTTTCCACTGCACCCTGTGAAGCCAGAGACCTGATCCACTCACATTGCACGGTTCAACTGCCAGCAGGTACCCCAGTCCCCTCAGACATATGGAATGAATAATGAACAGGGTACTCACTGTCAGCCGGTTGAATCTCTAGGTGGAGTCTACTCTATGGGACTGAACTACAGGGAAATGGGCAGCCCCATCAGCCTGCTCTCCTGGGCAGTGGGTGTCACATCTGTCCTTAACAAACCCTTGTTTCACAGAACCATGGACACTTAGGGCCTGTCTTGGGGTTTCCCTGAGAACCGGGTTCTCAGCTCTGTAGTACAGGTATCACTCAGGAACTGATGGGAAAGTCACTTTATCTGTGCCACTCGTGCCTGTGACACTGACGTGGCAGACTGGGGCCAGGTAAATGTGGGCTTTGCAACCACACTTCGGAACTCCAGCCAAAGGAAAGCCTTGCCCCATCCTTGCCAAGGGCAGGCAAACCACAGCATGAATCAACCGCACCTCCCAAGGACCGGAGGTGCGAGTGGTGCTCCTGTGGTCACGCAGCAGGTGACGCTGAACCCTGGCTGCTTGCTGATTTCATTTAAAAAGCTGGATCCCCAGCAGTTGGCACAGCTGCCGATGGAGTGCAGTCATGGAGTTCTGGGTGCCTAGGCCAGCACAGGGAGCACAAGGGGTGTCAGGAACCACAAGCTACTGAGTTCCTCTACTTACCTGAACCCAGGTGTGCAGCTTCCTGCTCACAGGTCTCTCAGGTGCACAGCCAGGGAATGGAGCAGAGCTCGGTGGATGGAGAAGCATTCTCACCCAGCGCAGCGTCTAGCCCTGTACTAATGCACCTGCTGGCTTCATCTATCTGGGCGCTGCAGGAAGATCTGGTCTCTCTATAGACTTGGTTTCCAGTCCTGCCCAGGGCAGGAAAAGTGCCCACTGGGCCTCTCCCCAGGCTGGTCCTCTCAGATGCCTGCAGTGTGTGTGGGTGTGTCCAACACGCAGCCTCTTTTCCTTAGCTGGGGGCTGGTGACAGGGATGCTGAGCGTGGCCCACTTGGCATTCCTCCCTGCCACAGTCTGTGGCAATTTTGCACACTGTCCGAGGTGCCCCAAACACGGGCTTTCCCCAAACACTGTGGGCATTTAGCGGGCTGCGGTTAACAGTGGGGCATTTGACCAAAGTGTCTCAAATAACACTCCGTGTTTGTCCAGTCTAGACAAAGGGATTTTGTATGAGTTTGGCTGTTTAATCTAAAAACTGCACCTGTCTCTTTGATTTATTTAACTCTTCCCCCCAGGATTTTAAGCCAATATTGGGTGCTCGCGAACACTCTATTTCAAACACAACCTCCTCAAAAGCCTATCTTTGCTGTATTTCCAAATCCACCAAGATTCTGATGCCAAAGACCCATTATTTAGCTCATATATTGCACAGGTTATAAGACAGTAAAGTGTAATCCTGAAGAGAAATGGGCCATTTACACTCCCTTCAGCCAAAAGTCCATATAAAAACACCGTTGAAGAGATGCCTACAACGGAGTCAAGGAGCCCAAGGAACCACGCGACATTGAACTCCACCATTTAACTGGGATGGAAACGGATTTTATGTCTGTATAAAACTCCAGTGCGCCTACAAATACAGCTGTTAATCTTTCTCTCCCGAGAAGGCGCCAACACCCAGCATCACTCTCAGGCTCAAGGGTAGCCTCCCAAGAGCGAGAAGATGGACGTTGGTGGTGGAGACGGTGGCTAATGATGGGAGCCAGTGGCTCTGTGAGATTCGATCGTTTGATAACGTTCCCCTGAGGCAGAGTGGGCAGCTGGAGCAGGAGTGGAAAGAAACTGGCAGGACAGGGATGTGCCCCAAAACTTGCTCGGCCAACACCTCCTCCTGCAGCTGTGCACTGGGCCCAGCAGTGCCCCCATCTCACCAGGTCTATCTGAGCCTCAGACTGTGCCCGTGTTTGGTTCTAGCATCTTCTGAGATGTGCCTGAGCAAAGATGAGACCGTGGCATATTGGGGAGACCCTATGCCCAGCGGTGCCAAGGGCAGGATATATCCAGGAGACTGGGATGTAGGTACCCCGAGTGTCGGTCACACATCACCCTGGATGTTCTGTGAGGTGTCTCTGAGGAACATGAAACTCTGAGTTCACAGGTGGGTAAAGCTGGTGCCTTTCGAGTGGAGCCAGAGTAGGCGTGTCCAATTGACACAGGGCCTGAGGGAACAAGGGGATGGTGTGGCAGGCTCTCTTCTCACCGACCCTTTTCAGACAGGAGCTGATGGCAGCTTCACTCTTTCTTCAGCTGCTACTGTCCTGAAAATCTTGGGACTTTTCAGCCTCCACTCTCAAAGGAGCTGAGCCCTACACATTTCCCTCTCTCTCTCCTTCACCCAATTCTCTGTACACACACACACACACACACACACACACACACACACACACACACACACGGGATGCAGGGAGTCATCCAGGGTCCCTACCCCCTGGCTCACACGCTACACAGACCTCTCCTGTGAGGACGTGGGACCTGTTTCTTGCTCTTGATGAACAGATCGGTTACAGCAGAACTGATTGGTCACAGAAGTGACATCACCACCTGCAAAGTCCGTCTTGCTGCTGAATTCCCTGCTGACTGTAAGGCCACAGTCCCAGTGTCAGGGGCCCTATGAGGAAGAGCTGACAGACTTCATAAAACAGAGCCCCTCAGCTGGCCAGCCTCCAGAATCCTGCCCACCACCACCACCACCACCATCACCACCACCATCAGAGCCTGGCAGCCACTCTTACCAGCCAAACTTTACTTGAGACCACAACCTCCAGCTGCCAGCTTTGATACTGCTCTGCATCATGTACAGCTGCGCCTTGCCCATGCTCGGACCCCACACCTCGACCTCAGCCTTGCAACGTACTTGGCCCAGCTATGCGCATGCCCCTGACCCCAGGCACCTGCCTCAGCCCTATACAATGCCCAGCCTAGCCCACGTATAACATGGCAGGTGGTTAACGTGTACGCTATCAAGATGTTCAGGCTGCGAGTACTCTGTCAGCAACAGATGGGCTGATAAAGCACAGTCCTGGCTCAGAAGGGCAGAAGCTCACAGTACAAGCCGCCAGGGCACTATGTCTAAGCCTGTTCTACAGACTCCCCTAGGGACTCATCAGGAACCCCCACAAACTCAGTGAGCAAGTCAGCCAGCCCCCCTCACTGGAAATGGGGAACTGCCTTGTTGACTCGCTGGGGGGCTATCCCTGCTGGGTGGGGGTTGAATGTCCATCAGCGCCTTGAGGGGTGATGCTAAGCCCCTCTCTGCCTCATGGAGCAGCCAGGAAAACCCCCATCCCACTCAAACAAGGATCACTGCCCACCACACGCCTTCAGTGAACTGTGCTCCAACTGGAGCAACAGCAGCTGTGGAAGGACCAGCCAGCTTGGCTTCAGCTGCTCATGGCCTGAAGGTACATATGCTGTCCCCTGCGTTGCTGTGTCACTGTTCCACCCACCCCACGAGCGATCCCCATATGCCAAGGCCACTGGCATGCCCAGCATGGTGAGCTTTGATGTCAGCCATTAGAGATTTGTAATAATGCGCTCCCTCGTCGCTTCCCTCTCTCTTGGATCTGTCGCTGTCGCGTAACCAGCAGGCCAGGAAAAAGCCGAGCAGAATTCTCTCCAGGAAAGGGAAGGAATGGGAGGCCGCCATCCAGGCGCTGTGGAGGCTCCCTTCCTCCGTGTGAAGACTCCCTTACCAGTGAAGGCAGGTAGCCCAGGATATGCGGGTGGGGGCTGGCTGTGAGGTTGGAACCCTCCACCTTTGCCTTCGTACAAGCAGAAACCTGCACAAAACCACAGTGTACGCAGTCTGTGTGGACACAGCCCCTGCCGTATGCCGGCCATGGACTAACCTGCCTCTCCTGAGGGGGGACGCATCCTCACCATGACGGAGATTCCCTCTTTTCTCTGACAGACATATCCTATGATGGCATCGCTGCTTACCCTGAACCACCCCAAGCTTCTGGGTAACCCTTTTATAGCCTGGGGTCTGCACACACATTCAGCCTGCACACCCCTAGCATGCCAGCTTCTGTGGTCCAGATCTCCCCACTCTCCATTTCCCAAGCTGCCTCCCAGCCTGGGTAAATACATGTCTACAGGCTCTTCCTCTCTACCATGATGCTCCACCCATGTGGCGAGTATTGCCAAGTCTGGGCACCACTAGGAATGAGCCAGGTGCTGAGTGAGACCCAGGAAGAGCTCACCAACAAAGCCACAGACACCTGTCATTGTGGAACAGTCACCAGAGGCGAGCTAAGTGCCTCACTGACAAGAAAAGCATGACAAAAACACAGCAGGCTCCATGGGTAGGGTGGCCAGAGGAAAACCATTGGCACTGGGACCTGCAAGGCAAGAACTACCAAGCCAAGAAAAGCGTGGGTGCCCAGCCCCTCCAGAGAGCTATTCTTGCTTCTAGAATGTTCTCTCCATGGTTTTTGAAATAACGGTCAGGCCTACCGTGTCTGCCAATGAACAGAAAGGAATGTAGAGGGTGTGGGCAGGAGATTCAGGGTCCTCTCCAGAGACAGTCCTGCAAGTTTAGTACCTTGCATGTGTGAGCAAGCCATGAGGCCCAGCGGCCCTCCTCTGGGCAAAGACAGAGCCAAGCCACCTGGCTCTGAAGAACCAGCTGAAGCTGAGTGTAGAGACGGGGGCTCAGCCTGGGGCAGCCAGGAGGGCTCAAGCACTCTGCCTGGCCACACCTTCTTCGGCTTATAAGATCTAGTCACAAGCCAGTGTGACTCTGGGAATCCCTGTGGCTGGACTGCCACCTGCTCGCCTTGAGAAAGTGGCCCTTCTTCAGACCACGGCTTTTGGATCTTCGTTGCTAACTTCTGAAGCTAACACCAATGCCACTGCTTTCCCCATAATCTA
Source organism: Acomys russatus (assembly GCF_903995435.1). NCBI lineage: Eukaryota > Metazoa > Chordata > Mammalia > Rodentia > Muridae > Acomys > Acomys russatus. Next base: position 44,832,250 of record NC_067165.1, read on the forward strand.
GGCAAATCCAGTAAACTTTCCCCTTTGTGCTCCTGAGAGCACAGCCCTCCTCCTGTGTGTCCTGTCTCCTGGCTTCTCCAGCAGACTGGCCTGGAAAGAACCTGTCTGGGGTATGTTGTCCCCACAGTCTGAGGACAAACAAGTGGGCCACCTTTCACCCTGAGCCCCTCATTCTCCCCAAGGCCAGCACTTCCCGAGTCGGATTCCCCAGAGGACTACGTCTTTTTCCTGTCTTTGCTCTGGAGCTGGCAGCCCTGTAGAGTCCCTTCTGTGGCGCTGGCGTGAGGTCTCTGAGAAGAGACGCTGCCCAGGTAGGCATCTGTCCTTAGGAGGCAGAACCAGGTCAGAGCCTCCTCAAGCCAGCTGGACCAGAAACGTCACATTCGGTGACGCACCAGGCACGCTTCGGCCTCCAACGGCCTCTTCTGGAGTTCTTTGCCAAAGTTTGGATTCTACTGATTTGTCGTAAATAAACTCAATTTTCAGTGCCTTCACACAAATCATCTTTTTTTGGAACTGTTTTCCCCCTTAAATCAAACGAGCGAGTGTGTATGGGAAATGAGGAAGTCAGAGGAGCGTGACTAAGGCGGAGGCAGGGGAAAGGAAACATGGAGGGGATGCTGGCCTCTGTCTCCGCAGCAACAAGAAGCCAAAGGAAGGCAGCTCCCTGAGCAGGGTGTCAGGGTCTGGGGAGGCCAGGAGGACACGCAAGATGGAGAGCGAGCGAGTGACCCACAGGCTGTCTGTCTTTGTACAGGGACAACGCAAGGCATTCTCCTGGGCACGGGTGTCTGACCCTGAGGGAAGCTGGCCGGTGAGTCCTGCTGAAGGTGGGACAGCACTGGTGGCTTCTCCCCAGCTTCTCTCCAGGCAGCTTAGCTGGCCTGGGCTGCCCGCTGTGGACTGTGGGGCTCTGAAGCATCTGGTCTCTGACACAAGGCACACTGGGTGGTGAGGACTCTAAGTGTCTAGAAGAGGCCGTTGCTCTCAGCTCCTGGGAGGCATGAGTCACTGGGCTATTCTGTCCAGCTTAAATGTCTCTGCCATACACACTGGTCCCCCAAGCACCAGAGGACTGAGACAGAAGTAGGCCGTGTAGTATTCAGCCATGCCTATATGGTTGCGCCTTGTATGTCTATGTGTGCTGTCACCCACAGGACATGGCAGCATAGTGGAATATCGTGACTATACAGATGGGTCAGTTGGACTCTGTCCTGGCTGCTGCCCCACACGATTTTTCTCCCGGTGCACTTGGGTCCATGTCCCTTCTCTGTGACAGACCGTAGCTCCTAGTATGGAAGTATTTGTCTCCTGCCCGTCTTGGGTGTAATGGAGTCTGGGGGTCCTGGGACCTCAGTAGCTACAGCAAATGTCAGAGTGGAGTGTTGAGGTAAGGTTGTTGAAGGGGGGTGTCAGAGTGGGTGCTCCCAGAACAGTGAGGAGGGACAGAGCTATGATGGGTACACACCTCTCTTCTATCCAGATGTCTGTCCCCATCCCCCATCAAAGGCGGGGTGGGGGAGGGGAATGTTCACCAGCCTGCAGGAAGATGCTGCAGCCTGCACTCCATAATTCTCCGTGTGGCCACACAGCCCTGTGACTCACACTGGATCTGTGCAAAATCTGTGTTTGAAAACGCTGAATGTCAAAAAAGGAAGGGCAGAGGCAGACAGCACGACAGAAATAGGCCCGTGGAGACGGAGACGAAACGAGCCTTTCTTTTGCGCCAAACTTTCTGCCAGAGATCCAAAAACATGGGTGGGAGAGAGGAGAAGATGTGGCCTGCACGCCATGTCCTGTATCCTCCCGGCAGAGCTACACCAGCCTCTCCTTGACCCTGAGCCTGAGACTGGCCCTGAGCCATGCAGGCAGAACTGAGCCAAAGCTACGCAGACTCGCCTTGGGTGTCAGGCTCCCACGGCTGAAGTGAGACTTGCACTCCCAGTAGGACGTCTCAGTGGGACCTGAAATTCTCCCGCATCATTCACAGGATGGTGCTGTGGCACACGCGCACACACACACACTGTGAAGCCAGCAGCACTCCTGCAGAGGCCTCTCCCAACCCCAGATGACAGGTGTCCTCTACACAAGTGCTTCTTCCTGGATTCACCTGGTGATGGGGCTAGAGGTCAGGAGGGCGAGCTGGAAACAAATACAGAGGAACAAAGCGTCCTCTGCCACGTGGGTCTCTGTGAGGTCAAGGTCAGCCCACTAGCTTGCACTGAGGCTGGGAGAGCAGGTCTGTCCAAACCAACTGTATGTGCACGTGGCTTGGGGGCTGAGGCAACGTGGCTGGGAGACTTCGTGGCAGCCATACCTTAATCCTCTCCATGCTGAGATGAGTTGGGGCCCAACAACCTCAGAAGAAAATAATGGGGGGAAAGCACACTGTGGAAGCCAGTGTGACTAAGAGTGTTCTGTCTGCTCCAAGGCACTTTGAGGGCCCTGAGATCGCGCCACGTGACGTGGAATGGAGACAGGCCACTCGCTCAATGTACACATGACATTTCCAGATTCCCAGGAGTTCTGAGTCTCAGAAGGAGACAAGGGCATCGGACACTGCCTGAGCCGAAAGTGGGGCGTGGGGCTTGGAGCACCCACGTCTGTTCTCAGCAGCTCCTGGGAGAGCAGGTTGGAGTAGTCTGGAGCCTGTGGAGAGGGGGCTGCAGGACAATCAGGGCTCACCAGCTTTCCCCCCAAATGTCACATCCCCATTTGTTACCCTTCCCAGCACCCTGGGAATCAGAGGGGAGGGGGTTTCCTGGTTTTCACGCCAACATCCGTGGATGGACGGGGATGTGATGGGGTCTTGGACATAACACAGGGGGAGCATTAAAAAAGAACGGAGGGGCCAAGGTAGGTTTGACACTGAGGAGGGCCTGGGTTCTGAGGGCACTGAAGCCTGGAGTGGGTGGGCAAGGACCAAGGAAGGGGGACTGCGCACAGTAGGAGGCACACACAGTGGGAGGCACAACTTGATCCCCCATTGCAGCCCGGAGCTGCTGTTGCTATTTTATTAATGTCACCATCGTGATGAAGGCGTCAATCTTAAACTCTGTGCCTCTGTTCTGTTCTGTTTCGTCTGTAGGAGGCGCAGTCCCCACTCAGCTCCACCCTGTGAAGATCAAGGGAATTGTCTGGGAAGGTCCAGTGAACTTCTGCGGGGCAGCGCTGCCCCTCCAGCAGGGCAAAGGGCTTCAGGACGCTGGCTGGCAGGCCTCCCTGGAACACACTGTGGGAAAACTTCAGCCCCCAATATCTACATATCTGCTTTTCCAGAAGAGAAGAGAAAAAATATCCAGAACATTCTGGAACTCGCCCCCCCCCCCAAGCATGGCCGAAAATCTGCTCTGGTTAACAGGGGCTTGCTCTTGCTTTTGCCTTCGTGTGCTTGGAGCCAGAGCCTGCAGATGTTCAAGGCTTCGAGTAAAGACCGCTGTCCCTCCAGCCAGAGACTGAGGCCGACACTCTGTGGGGAGTCCCAGAGGACCAAGCAGTGCAGGCTGGAGTTGGTAAGAAAGCTGCACTAAGCAGAAAGTGACAGGCAGGCTCCCAAGCCAGGGGATCCACGGCAGGGAAGCAGCAGGCTCACGAGATGGCTGGGTCATGGGTTCCACTACCCTGGGTCCTGGCTGGTGCTGAGCGAAGGGATCACTGTCAGCTTAGGTGCTTTCAATAGACCACATGGCTCAGTGCTAAGGTCCAGGATGAGGAAAAAGCAGAAGTCGCCAAGAGTAGAACTCATCCCAGGGGCAATTGCACTAATCCACTCCCCCAAATGGCTCCTAATCCCTTCTTAGCACGGAGCTTATAAAAATGCCCGCTTCCCTCCCAGGGCACCGGTTAGGTAAGAAAACGGACTGGAAGGCCACTCAGAACTTGTGCTCCAGTGCGTTAGGGCCTGTCTGGATGGGGTGGTCTGTGGGGGTCTTGAAGTGTCACCAGTAAGAGGCACATGCTCCTGAAAGTTGCCAGCTTCAGGTCCCTCTGTGGAGTGATAGGAGCTCCATCTGCAGCTCAGAGGAACCACGGAAACACACAAGGAGGACGAAGGAACCCAGGCGGTGTCTGGGGGAAGCAAGGTGAGTCCCGACCAAGACAGAAGCCAGGGTGACCCTGCCAGGCTGTGGCTCTGAAATGCTCCCAGAGGTTTATGTCCTTAACCCAACCTCCAGCCTACGGCGCCTTGTGTGGAGCCTTTAGGAAGGGAGGCCTGCCCGGCAGAAGCCTATAGGGGCAGTTTACACTGCTCTGGGTGGAGTCTGTACCCTGTTTCCTGGCTGCCCCTCCAGAGGGTCCCCTCCTCGGTGGAAAGCACTCTGCCCAAACATGAATAAGACAAGACTGTCTATTAAACTCTTTCAGTCAAGTGTTGGTCACAGTGACAAGAAAAAGCATTTGAGCAGAATTTGAAAAGAATTTTGAACAGAAACATACACGCACGCGCACACACACACACGCATATCCTCCGCAGCACCACTCTAAACAACCATAGACAGTGCAGCTCTGAAAGAAGGTATGAAGCAGCACCCAGTAGGGCCACAGGCTGGCACACAGCCCGTATTTGTTCACTGATTCCTTCCACAGTGTGAGTGACTCTCAGAAGCACCATGCCAAGCGAGAGAGACCAGGCCCAACCGGCCTCCCAAGATTTACATAAAATGCCCAGAATTAAGCAATCCACAGGAAGCGGCCAGTAGGCAGTAGGAAATAGATGGACTGTCACCAGGGGGAGGACACTGAAGACTGCAGAGCTGCCTGTCGGACAACGGCAAAAGGGGTTGGAACTGGAGAGCAGTGATGACTGGGGATGAGCTAAGTGCCACTGGGGCACGCGCCTGAAACACCACCATGAACTCCAGTGGGTTGAGTCTGTGTCCTTCCTACTAGTTGGGCTGAGTCCAGGTCGCTCTTTATGACTCCGATTTCTTTCTGGAAACCCAAACGTACCTGTTGCCACGGACACAAATCCTACCTAGTGTGACTCAGAGTCCTGGCATTCCTGCCTAGGACGGCTTGGACATTGGAAATGAGAGTGCAGTGGTGAAGGAGGCAGGCATGAGGTTTCCCAGGCCCAGAGACTGCATGAGCCCCACACCCCACACAGGGTGATTGAGGGTAAAAAAAAGGCAGGCCAGGGCCTTGCAGGCCTCACCAGGGCCGGCTCCAGCCCCTGGGCCTCATGCGTGTGCACAGAGCATCACCGGATCCCCTGGCTGGACAGTGGTAGATGGCGCCAGCATCAGGCGAGCTTAGTTGGTATCCTCAGGGGGCTGCTCTGCTGACTCTGCAAGACCTCGGAGAATTGCTTAGCCCTGTTCCACCTCAGTTTACCCATCTGTGAAGTAAGGCTAATGATATTCCCTGACCTTAACAAACTGCTGAGCAAGTCTGTTAATTAAAGTATTTGAACTGCTGGGCAGCTGCAGATGGAGAGGGCACAAGTAGAGGGACTGGTGATTTTCAAGTTCATTGGTGCCTCACAACCCACACCCCTCAGGGCACCACACACTGAGATGCACGTACATCACACACATACACACTCACGTGCACACACACACATGCACTGACACACACACACACCAGCACGCACACACCAACACATACATATACCAGACACAGACTCACACACAGGACACACACACACATACACACACACACACTGACACATATACGCACACCAGCACACACACACCAACACATACACATACCAACACAAACTCACACACAGGACACACACACACATACACACACACACACTGACACATATACGCACACCAGCACACACACACCAACACATACACATACCAGCACAAACTCACACACAGGACACACACACACACACACACACACACACTGACACATACACGCACCCAGCACACACACCAACACATACACATACCAGATGCAGACTCAAACATAAGACTTGCACACGCACACACACACACACACTCCAACAGACACAGACAAATACATATGTATCAGACACACAGGCATCAAGACACACACCAGACACAAACACAGACACATAAAAGGCGCACATACCAACACACACCAGGCACGCATACACAGATACACACACTTGTGTGCACATGCACGCACACACACACCAGGCACACACACCAGACATGGTTGTGACACACACCAAGATATACATATCAGACACGCATGCACACAGCAGCCACACACAGAGAGAGGGTGAGACACACACATAAGATGTAAGCACGTATCAAGACACATCACACACACACACACACACACACACACACACACACACACACACATGCCACATATACCAGTCACACACACGCAGGGGAACCCGGAAGAAACACACTGTTGCACACTGTTCCTCCCACTTGCCACCCTGAGAACAAGACCCTCAGCCTCACCACAGCACAGCTTCAGCCCCACAGACAGACGGCGGGAGCTGCAAGACCGACCGCCCCAGCAACATCCGCTGCCTCCTGCTGCGCGCTCACACCCACATCTCAGGAGCTCAGCCCCAAACGCACACCTGGGTTCGTGATAGTGGGCCGGTGACATCCCCGAGAGGGTGGGTAAGGGGTGAGGGCTCAGGGCCCAGCTTGAGGGTTGGAGATACAGTTGGGAACCAGTCTGGGAGGCAGCAGAGCTGGCTGAGGAGGGGCTGCCTGGCCAGGCCACTGCCCTCTGGAGCCCAGGCCCATCCTTCACGATTCTCTCTATGTGTCTCTGGGTTTGGGGTGCTTTCCTGTAACCAGGCTTCTGAACAGGACACTGAGCCCTGCACGCAGCTCCCATAGGGCCCCCTGTTCCAAACTCCCTGTCCTTCCCATAGCCTCTCTTCCCCTCCACAGACATACAAGAGTCTTTCCCTAGAGTGTTCTCCTGCTCCAAACTTGATCAAAGTGGGAGCCCTGGCTGCTCCCTCTGCAGCCCCTCCCACCAGCCCCTGGAATCCAGATGACCATTTCCCTCCCAGCAACGGTGCTTCTCTTTGAGGCGCTGAGGAAGGCCTGGACCAGTGAGTGCCCTGATGCCTCACAAAAGTAAGCAGGGATTTTAACCTCCGCCCCCCCATCTCTCTCTGTCTGTCTTTCTCTGTCTGCCCCCCCATCCCCTCTGTGTGAAACCTCTCCCCTCCTCTCCCTCTTCCCTGACTCCTCCTCTCCCTCAGCCCTCCTGAGGTTCTCTCACAAGACTCCATCCTTACTTCTCACTGTACCAAGCCAGGGTCCTGCTTCGTCCGGGCACCTGCAATCCCACCTGACCTCACTCCAGCCCTTGGCTCTCCTGGGCTTCTGGGAATGGCTCTAGACTGCCTCCTTCTGTGTTCACATGGCACCCAGCACAAGACAGCTCCCCAACTCTAGTGAGCCACAGTGAGGCCACTGTAACACAAACTCAGATCCAGCCTGCCTCAGACAGGGCTGGGAAGACTGAAGGGAGCAGCAGAGCCCTTAGCAGGGGCTTGAAGTGACTTCCTGGGTGGGATCTGTGCCAATCAGCTCCCGGACCCAGGCCAGGCATTAGGAGCCACGCAAAGGCTCAGGAAGCCTACCGCACAGTGCCACAGCACCAGGGACCTAACGGGGCCATTCCATCACCAATTTCTGGGATTTTGAAACAGTGTCATAAAAATAAACATGCTTGCTCTCTCCTCGTGTAATTGGCTCCCTAAAGAATCTGCCGCAGCAGGAAACACAGCCCTCCTCAGGATCTCAGCACAGCCAAGAACTTTCTCTTTACAGAGAAGAGGAGGCAGGGCAGGCGTCCAGCGCTGGCTGGAGGCAGGGTCTTCACCACAGAGGTAACACAGCCCTGAGAGAGAGCTAGGCCCTTGGTAGTCCAGAAACAGCATCTGCACATCTGCATAAGGGCTGCCTCCAGATGCTGGGCGCAGAGACCTGCCTGGACATTGACTCACAAAAACACAGCCATGGAGCTGGAGGAACGGCTCAGCGGCTATGAGCATGGAAGGGAAGGCAGGGGGACGGGGGGGGGGGGAACCTAAGGCCCATCCTCACCGCCCACGTGGGCTCACAGCTGTCAGAAACCCCGGTTCCAGGAAATCCAATGGCCCTTTTGATTTCTGCAGGTACCAGGCATGCATGTGGTGCACACATAGATACACACATGCATGCCAATGCTCAGATGCATGAAATGCAGCATCCAGTTGTGAAGTTGGGGGGGGGGCGTGCCCAAGTTTTGGCTGCTCTAGCAGAGGGCTCAGGTTTCATTCCCAGCACTCACCCCCCTTTCTGACCCTCCTACTCTAGGGGGACCCCTGACCTCTTCTGGCCTCGGCTGGTACTGAGTACACGTGGTGCATGACCGTGCATGCAGGCAACACCCCCCCCCATATAGAACATTTGTTAAAGATACCAAGTTGTTGGCTTTAATGTAGCTCAGTTGGTAAAATGCTTGCCTGGCGTGCGGGGACCCCAGACTTCATCCATATAGCACTGCGTAGGCTAAGTGTGGCGCTGTGCGCCTGTAGGCCGAGCACCCAGATGTAAGGCCAAAGAATCAGAAGTCCTCAGTTGCACATCAGATTAGAGGCTACCCCCATCCAAAATCATAAATAAAATCCCGGCGTCTACCGGAAGTCCTCCTGCTGTTTTGGGAAAGGGGAGTAAATAAAACACCTCTGGGCAGCAATGCCACTGGGAAGACTAGCAGGCGTTGAGGACGAGGACGACGGAGAAGGTGGCCACCACTTGGTTCAGGGCCGCGCTCAGTAGCAGGACCTACGATGGCTGCCTCTGCGGAGGACATTGCCTCAGAACTACAGTGCACACAGTGCACGGTCCTCCAAAAGACAAAACCACTCGGGCCGTCACACTTCAACCCCAGTGTGACCAGAGGCCAAAGGAGCCTTGTCTCCTTAGCCCACAGAATTCAGAATTCTGCTCAGCACAGAGCTGGGTTTACACAGAGCACTGAGCCCAGGCAGGCCACCGCAGCCTGTGCTCCAGGCATCTCCACATCTCCAGAAGGGCATCAACAGTGCCCAGGGGACTGTCCTGTCCTGCCAAGAAGGTGACTGTCAGCTTTTCCCTGCCTTTCATAACAGCAGATCCCCTCCTGGCTCCCACAAGGACAATCCTATCTAGGGTTCCACGAGGCAGAGAGAGGCCCGTGCGTTCCCGGAGCTTGCCTGGAGCTCTGCTGCGCACTTTTGGCTCCCTGTGTCTAAATAACGGCCCTGGCCACAGGACGATCCATAAGGCAAATGGCCACAGAGGCTCTTGGGAGGTGGCACGTTCTCTCCTTTCCCGCAGCCCATGTCATCCTTATTCACAGGGACCCTGTTGGCATCTCATCCCCAACTCTAAGCCTTGTACTGGCCAAGAGCCCATCTTCTAAGGAGCTAAAATGTCCACGTCCACAGCGTCTCTGTACCAAGGAGAATGGAAAATTCTGCCCTTGACTAAGCACACCAACACACAGTACACTGTGGAGCACGCAGAGGACACATAATAAATGTTTATGGACGGAGACATGGACAATGAAACAGTAGTCTCCGTAGAGAACATGTCTCCTCAGAGACCAGCCAGAAGTGAACGCCAGCCAGCTGGCCACATGCTCCCCACAGCCTGAGCACACACTGGGAGCTTCCTGGGGCAGTGGCCGCCCAGAACTCATAACAGCAGCGAGCTTCTGTCATCCGAGCACGCCTAGGCAGAGATGGGCAGCAGAGACAGTAGAGTCAGCACAGGCTTGCAGCCCCGTAGCCCGGTGCACAGTGACGAACAAGAGGCTCTCTCAAACAACAAGAAAGATATAGACCAACACACGAGGCTCTTCTCCGAGCCCTGCTGGCGGCCGTGCTGCAGGGGTGCGTGCAGCGGCCGTGGTGCAGGGGTGCGTGCAGCGGCCGTGGTGCAGGGGTGTGTGCAGCGGCCGTGGTGCAGGGGTGCGTGCAGGCGGCCGTGGTGCAGGGGTGCGTGCAGGCGGCCGTGGTGCAGGGGTGCGTGCAGGCGGCCATGGTGCAGGGGTGCGTGTAGGCGGCCGTGGTGCAGGGGTGTGTGCAGGCGACCGTGGTGCAAGGGTGTGTGCAGGTGGCCGTGGTGCAGGGGTGTGTGCAGGCGGCCGTGGTGCAGGGGTGTGTGCAGGCGGCCGTGGTGCAGGGGTGTGTGCAGGCGACCGTGGTGCAGGGGTGTGTGCAGACGGCCGTGGTGCAGGGGTGTGTGCAGGCGGCCGTGGTGCAGGGGTGTGTGCAGGTGGCCGTGGTGCAGGGGTGTGTGCAGGCGACCGTGAAGCAGGGGTGTGTGTATGTGTGTGTGTGCGCGCGCGTGCAAGCGCCCATGTCTCCGTGTGTATGTGTGTCTGTGTGTGTGTGCAGACACACACATACACATTAAAATACAAGAACAATAAGGCACAGCAATGAGGGCAATACTCACACGGGCACACACACAAATAGTAAATAGACACACACTGTGGCATGCCAAGATAAGTGGAATACTACTCAATTAAAAAAAAAAGCCTTTAATCCCAGCACTTGAGAGGCAGAGGCAGGCGGATCGCTGTGAGTTCGAGGCCAGCCTGGTCTACAAAGTGAGTCCAGGACAGCCAAGGCTACACAGAGAAACCCTGTCTTGAAAAACCAAAAAAAAAAAGGAATGAAAGAAACACAGGTCCACATGGGCAGACCCTGAGACCCGGAGGCTGAACGAAGTAGGCCAGATACAAAGCTGTCCCGTGACGGGTCCCACCTGCAGGCTACCTCAGGGCAGAGGAACCCAAAGAGGCACAGGTCAGAGGTTGTAAGGGGAGGAACCAATACCCAGATCAGCCTGGCACAGCAGGAGGGAGCTTGCCAGGGCTGGAACTGTGCAGACAGGAGCTCAGTCAAGTGAGCTGACAGGATCTTTGAACTTAGGGATTTCACAATGTGTCCAACGTACTCCAAACACACAGACACTGGGAAGGAACAGCCTTCCCAGACATGGCGCCAAGCTCACGGCTTAAGGTGCATCTGCACACTCTCGATGTGACATACACCACGTCTCGAGTGAGAGCCCTCCCGAGGGACCTCCCAGATGTGCTATTTATATTTGCTAAATACATTGGACAGCAATGTCTGTGTTACAGAAGTGCACACACACACACACGCATGCATTCTCAAACGTGCACAGAAGATGCAAAACAACCACCCATTCTGAGAACATATTCCTGAGGACCGTGGGTGCCAGAGAGCTGTGATTTCAGTGTCAGCTGCACCTGGGGCTAACTCCACAGCACTGACGAACTTGTCACCACATCTCAGATTTTCTGATTACTTATTTATTCTCCTCTCTTTTCCCTAAAGGCTAATAAGTAACTGAAGAAAGGGACAGAGAATTTTACATAAAACACAAAGTCCACAGGGACCTGTGGGAAGAAGAACAGTGAACCTTGGAGTCCTTGAAACCTGGGTTTAGACCCAGGCTCCGTCCGCTTGCTGGCCGCGTGGCGTTAGGTAAGTGAGCCTACTTCTCTCGGCTCGGCTCCGTTGTTTTCTTCCTGTGGAGAAATGAGGACAGCCACTCCTGTTTCGCATGAGTGCCATGAGGAAGGGCTGAGACAGATCAGGTGTCAGGCTCACTGCAGCTGGGCACAAAACCAGAGTGCAGGATGTATCCATCTCAGGACATGGGGTGCAGATGAGGTCACCCAAAGCCCATGGCCAAGTCCAGGGTAGCACTTCCTCCTGCCTTCTGATTTCGAGCAGCCTGTGCTGGTGGAGTCCCTCCCCCAAACAAACTGTGAGGACCAGGGCCACTGCGGCCTCTGCCTCGGCCCCGCCTGTCTCCCCACCTCACTGAACCAGAAAGAAGACACTGGCTGTTTTCATGTCAGACTTCAAATCTCCGAGTCTGGCCTCAGAACACTGGAGCCAATGTAGGATGGTAGGACTGACCCCAAAATGGCTGCTCTATTTTCGGAGTTGACCTGGTTTACGTAAGGACTTGGACAGCTCGTCTGACCCTGTAATTATGCAGGAGGTCACTTGTCACCCCCACTGCAGCCGATCTCAAAGCCAGCCCTGCCAGGCTCACACACTCCTGCCCCATCGCACACTCGGGGCCCTGCAGCAGCCACACACAGGGCCCACCCCACACCTCAACTCTACAGCCAGCTTCGTAAAGAAGCAACACACACACACACACACACACACACACACACACACACACACACACACACACAAACTTCCAAGTTACCACCGCCACAGTATCCAGATCTGTGTCCCGGAGAAGGCCAGCACGCAGGCGCACGCCATCTGCAGGTGCTAGTCTCCCACACATGAGTAAACGGCATCAGCTTGCTTTCCTTAATTAAACGCCTGCTTTTAAGTTCACCGTACATTCACTCCCGTGGCCACATGAAGTACGGTGACCTCCCATGCACCCTTTACTCAGTCCTGCATCGTGGCGACACCTTGGGAGACTACAGTAAATGATACAACCGGGCTCCTGGTGGAGGGCAACCATGCCCACCATCCCTTCCAAGACACCTCCTCCCTCTGGCCTTCAAGTCAGCATACCCGCTTCCCCCTCACTCCTTTCTCCACGGGCCCCTAGAAACCAGGGCCCCAGGCACTCCGAGAGCTTTGCCAAATCCTGCCCTGGGACTCTCACGTGTACATCCTTCTGGGAGCAGCTCTCCCTAAGTCACTCCCTGGCGATCCCTGCAGGCTGCCGGGTACTTAACCCTGTCCCTAGCCTACGGGCCTCATTTTGTGTGTGGATGTGCCTGTCTGTACAGCTGGGGACCCACTGAAAGCCCTGCTCGAACTGCACACGGACCAGCTACAAACGCTTGCATGCAGGCTCCTTCTGCCCGTGTGAAGAAAGGCGAGACACTCAGTGCAGGGCCGGTGCAGGCGGCTAACTTCAGGAGACCCCGCCAACATCTTCTCAGCGTAGCCACGGCATGTGCCTCATCCGTGCTTTGGGAGTGGCCCAGTTTCTCCACATCCCTGCCAGTCTCTGCCAGAGCCAAGCTGGTCCTTCTTTATCCCAGCTACTCCGATGGGCAGGCAGTGTGTCTGGCCGGGGTATCCCTGAGTATTTTTCTCACAGTTCCCCAAGTGGAGCTTGGGCTGTGGGTCATGCACGCATTTTTGCCTGTGAATGGGCCCTCTGCCTGTTTTTGTTGTTCTTGTATTTGTTGTTGTTTGGGTTTTTTTGTTTGGTTGGTTTTTTGGGTTTTTTGTTTTTGTTTTTTGTCAGTGCAGTTCTTAGGTTCAAGGGCTCTGTCTGCCTTAAGAAGAGCAACCCCGCACAAGTACCAACTCCCGCTCTGTTCCTCCACTTTCAGCATAAGACTGTTCTTCCACAGCCTTTAAATTTTTTACGTACGGCACTTTTAAAGTATTGGAAGTAAACCTTGTACTATAATTGAGGTATAATACCACATATTAGAGTAGAAATATATATATATAACTTTGTGTGAAGAATAAGCTTAAATTTGAATTCTATTCCACTATATCTAAAATTAAACTTATTTTGTATCTATATACAAAATTCTATACCGGCGAATTAAAAATAACCTTGTGAGTGACAATTAAGGCATTAAGTTGAGGAGTAGATTCACTAATCTACCTTTTGTTCTATCTTCCCTACATCTTTCTATATTCTCCCTTCTTTCTTTTCAACCCCTATCTCCAAACCTAAGAATGGAAGATAAAGAAAAAGAGAGACATTCTTGAGTCCAACCTTGTTTTCTCTCTAAATAAGACCAATAATAACATATAACCAACTCCCATTGAAAATAACCCTCTATAGCCCAAGAAAGCAACCAAAAATCTACCCATCCCCCCTTAAAGGAAATGGGGCGTCTTTCTCTTAAAGTTTCTTCTGGCTGATTTGGGAAGAATAATACCTTTGTAGGGGCCCAAATAAAATTGGGGAAATGGTTAAACAAGCTAGGAATTAGACAGGCTGTTTAGGATAAATAAGTTAATTGTTAGTTAATCAAATCATGGTCATATCAATTACTAATCTATTTTCATCACAAGAATATATCTTAGGTGCAACAGATAGATGTCATTCTATAGAAAGATAAGGTAAAATAGTTAAAGTCTTCAAAAATCTCAGAGGCCTACGGAATGTGGCATTTAAAGGTTTTGTTTGTTCATTTTGAGAATTCTTTGAAAATGAGACAAGTTGACTCTTGGCAACACCCAGCCTGCCTCAAGAGGATGATGAGCAACAAGGAACCTCCTTATGGAGATGGCTTCAAATGTAGCAAACAAGCCACTGGGCAAAATGTCCTCGTTTCTACCACAGACCGAACTCTGCCTAAAAATAGGCAGGCATGGATGCAGGCAGAGTCAAACTCTGCCAGGACAGGGTAAGCAAGTCCTCAATAGTTCCTGCCTCACAAATATGTCTGTCAGATATACTGGGCCAGAAGGCTGAAGATGATGCTCCAACGTTGTAGAGAGTTTTGGGTGGCTGTCCAGGCAGCAAACTGTCTCTGTCAATTTTTCAAATTGGAAGCTGCTAACCTGCACATCCTGTCTAGTCAGATAATTAATTTTATTCCTTCTCAAGTCTCTGATGGAGTTGAAGACCAGAGAGTTTAGTTTTACAATTAAGCTTAGTTGTTTAGGAGTTAAGATGTTTTTAGGTCTGCATAGATGTTTTAAGTTGATAATGAGGAAATATGATAGATACTGACTTACATTCAGAATTCTAGACTCACCAAGATAGGAAAGATGTTTTCATTGAGGACACCAAACACAAAGAGCCAAAACAAAGTGAATATAACTTTTATGTAATTCCCGGTTGTGTCATGGTTCTTCTTTCTGTAGGTAGTTTATTGTATATATGTGTAATAATATAAATATATGTGTAAAAAATTTTTAAAAATTAATAAAAATGTATGTGTGTGCACATGTGTATAAGTGTCGTGTACATGCGCACATTCACACGGGGACCAGGGAGCTCCAGGGATCACCGCCTCTACACAGGTTCACACCGCCTCTACACAGGTTCACACCGCCTCTACACAGGTTCACATCCCCACTCCCGGTACTTAACACGGGTTCTGGGAATCCAAACTCAGATCCTCATCAGCCACCATACTCCACAACTCTGATCAGGACCAAGTTGTCACATTCTTCCTTGTATGGGTCATGTTTTCAAGTCTGAAGACTCTTCCGGAAGAATTTGCTTCCAAAGTTTACTGTTTTGCGTTTGGCACCTAAGTCTGTGAACCGTCCAGAGTTGGCTTGTTACTAGGGTGTGAGAGCTGTGGTTCAGCGTGCTCCTTTGCCGCACTGGGTATGAGGCTGCAGCGGTCCCATTTGGAACAAAAGCAATCTTCTCGCCAGTGAACCTGAACCTCTATCAAGAGTCAGCCAGGTGTGGACGTGGGCTTCACTCCCAAGTCTGCTCTGTGTCCCTGGCCTACAGGTCTCCATGTTCACTGTGGAGGAATGCCTTGATTGGATGTAGCAGTTGTCAATAAAGCGCTGTTGAGCCAATCACGGAGCGGAAGGCGGGGCTTCCAAGGGAAGCTGTCTGGAGGAGCTAGAAAGGCCAGACAGTTGATAGTTGGGAAGGAAGCTTCCCCAGGAGTCATCAGACTGGCCAGTTATTGGTATATATGTAGGTTTTGAGGCCATAGGTTTATAGTAGCTTAGATTCTGCCCAGAGTAGTGGTTGCAGCTTTAAAACACACTATAATCTCACTGTCTTGGTTATTTGCGCCCTAGGCCATACTGATAAGTTATTTGTAACAGTTGTTATGTGATGAATCTGGTTCTTTTGGCTTCACATGGAAACTTTCCCCTTCATGATACACAATTTTTGTTGAATTTTGGGTGAGAGGTGGTGATCGAGAAGAGGCCAATTAACCTGAAGAGAACTGACGCCGTCTGGTTCATGAATATGGTATGTCTCTCCGTCCGCTGCTTAGACGTCTCTTACTGCACTGTATAGTTCTCAAGGCACAGAGCATCAACAGTCTGTTCTTTCTTAGATATACCCACAAGGGTTTAATTCTGAGCTACTGGAATGTATCTCCAAGATATGTCAAAGGTCTGGCTGCTGTCTCGTGATGCTGCTGAGAAGTGGCCGCAGTCGAAGTTAGGTCATTGGGGTGTGCACCGGAAGAGGATGGATAGCAGGGCTCCAGCGCCTCCCAGCTGCTATGAGGCAGGTAGGCAGTTTATGCCGCCAAGTTCCCGCCTCCTTTTTCCTTGTCACCCCGGCTCAAAGCAACAGACCGAGCAAACGTGGTTTGAAAGCTCTGAAACTGTGTGCCAAAATAAGTCTTCCGTTCTCTTAGGATGATCTCAGCATTTGCCAGAGGAAAGGAAAGATGATAACACAGTCTTCCGGTTGGCTTCAGCTGTCAGCCTGACGTAGCGCAGAGTTCTAAGTTGGACCCTCACTTGAAGAATGAATTGCCCCTGTCAGAGTGGCCTGCGGTGGTGTCTGTGGGGCATTTTCTTGATTGGCAATTGATGTAGGAGGACACTGCCCACTGAACGTGGCGCCATCACTGGGCAGGTGGGCTGCGGTGGTATAAGATGGTGGCTAAGCGTAAGCCAGAGAGCCAGGCAGCCTGGGGCATTCCTCCATGGTTTCTGGCACACACCCTGCTTGAGCTCCTGCCCTGACTTCCCTCAATGGTCAACTGCAACCTGTAAGATGAAATAAATACCTTTCCCTAAATGGTCTTCACAGCAAGAGGAAGGAGCCTGAAATTCACGGTATTGTGTTTCTTACCTCATTCCCCATGGGCTCATTGCCAATGGATAGAGATAACAACAAAAAAAATTTTTTTGTATATTTATCTTGTTTCCTGTGACCCTTATGAACTTACTCAGAAGTTCTAAGAAGCCGCTTTTTAACAATCTGCATGTTATTTTTTTCACATAGGTGATCACACCATCACAAAGGTCATCTCCCCTCTTCTGTCCGCCTGCATTGTCCCCGCCTTCCTGTGCTGAACCGGCCACCGTGTCTGCCGTGGAGCAGGAGTGACGGCCGCACACATTGTCCACTTGTCCCCAGTCTCAGTATAAATGAAGCTGGTTTTTCACCATCAAGAATGAAACTATGGCACCAACCAAGGACAATATGTGCAGTAAACTTCAAACCCCTACCCAGATCTATCCAATGGACAGGACATTCTCCACAGTTGTGTGGAGAGTGGGGTCTGACTTTCACATGAACTCTGGTGCCCCATATTTGACCACGTCCCCTGGATGGGGAGGCCTGGTGGCACTCAGAGGAAGAATAGCAGGCTACCAAGAAGAGACTTGATACCCTATGAGCATATACAGGGGGAGGAGGTCCCCCTCAGTCACAGTCATAGGGGAGGGGAGTAAGGGGAAAATGGGAGGGAGGGAGCACCGGGAGGATACAAGGGATGGGATAGCAATTGAGATGTAATATGAATGAATTAATGAAATATATTTTTAAAAATGATGCGAGTCACAGGCCAATACAGATGTTCATTATGATGCTGAGAAAAAAGAAAACCCTGCTCCCAGCCTCAGAGCCGTCATGAGAAGAGGCCAAGCCTTGTCAAGTTCACTTTCTGTACCCATAGAGGGCAGTCACTTGGCCTTTTCCTTTGTCTTTTTAACTGGCCAGCTGCACCGAGCAACTGGGTCCAGTATCGAACCATCCTTGCATTCACAGATGACCCTCACTTCTCTTGGGAACTCTGTTTAGTCTGCTGCTGACATCTGTTCACTAGTATTTAACTGAGACTATTTTTGTGAGAAGGGCAGCCGAGGAACTTGCTGATCTTGTGGAGGGACTCTGATTCAGTACCCACCACCCCCATGGAAGACTTGGAAACATCCCTAACTCCAGTTCCAGTGGATCTGGTGCCCTCTTCTGGCCTCCTTGGGTACTGCATGCATGTGGTTCACTTACAAGCAAGAAAAAGCGTACATAAAATGTTTTTATGAGTGTACATAAAATGTTTTTTAAGAATATTTTGTGCATTTTTATGGATATTATTAGTTTGTAGGGATGTATGTGTGAGTGGGAGAGAGCTTTGTTTGAGTTTGATTTCAAAATGATTTATACAATGAATGAAAGAACATTCGTTTCTCCACAGCCTTTTACAGATGCCAGGCTGCCTCTGCTGGGACCCTGGTCCTTCTCTCCCACACCTTTCTAAATTAGACACTGCTGGGAATGGCAGAGAGACAACTACCACAGCCCAGCTACACTGTGGCTCACCAGCCAGTACCCAGCCCCTTCTCCTCCAGTGCCACTCTGCGCCTACAGCCCCAGGCATCTGGGCGCCTTCTGTGATGGACTCTGAGCCACAGCTGAGGAAACCCATAGCCTTGGATCCGCCCAGGCCAAGCCACGCGACCTGCTCCTCTGTGACTAAAACTTCTCAAGTTTGAAGTTAGGGGTCTTGGAAGGAATCTGCGCCCTGCTATCAAAGCCAGCAAAATCCAAATGTCACTGACTCAGAACCCGCAGTTTCCCGTCTGGCTTAGACATAACTTCAAATTCTAGACCCAACTTCTTTATCTGAACACTTGAGGAGAGGTGGCCACCAATGACCCCTGAGGTTCAGCTGAGTCTTCGGTAGGCAGATGCCGGGTATTTTCTGATCATCCCATTATACAGACTAAGCTTCACCTCACAGAGGCCAGGCCTGGCCAGCTGCCTAGTGCCAGAAGAAAGACACCCTCCCCCCACCCCATCTCCCCCACCCCCGCCCCAAGACCCTTGCTTCTCTCTGGCAGTGGGCAGGCTATAACTGCACTTCACAGCATTTCACTCAGACTCCACCCTGGGAGGGCTCAAGTCTCCTTCTTCAGGAAGCTTTCTTCCTGAAAGCTGCTTCTTCTCCCAATGACAAAGGGTCTGATATACACTGGTCCCCCAACTCCCCAACACACACAGAGTGCACGCACGCGCACGTAAAATGCGTTGTTCCTCTTCTATATGGTCCCAGGTGGCATCTGTATTGGGTGCCCAGTGTAGGGACAGAATAAAGTGGTTCCACGCAGCCTACAGATCCCAGAAGGCAGCCTGGGAGGCCTGTGTCTCAAGCTATATAAATCACCTCAGCAGATACATGACCCACCCCAGTGCTGTCCGAGCACATCATAGGAGGAGTATGTTGGTGACGCCTCTCGCAGAGGACAGTTCGCCCTTCCCTGGGTGGCCTAAACCCTTTGCATATGCTGCCCTTATCTCTTATCTCCTGACTTCAGGAGGCCGCTGTGACAAGTGAGCAGGCAACCCATCCTTAGGTCCCCAGTGTCAGACAACTGTTTTTTAAAAAATGACGGAAAGACACCCGGGGCCCAGCTGGCTCAGCAGCTCCGCTCTCTGGACTGCGGGCCTCTGATGACATCAGGGCTGTCCTCACCTCCATGCTGAGGCAGAGCAAAGGCCCTGTCAGGGGTCCCTCAGTGCTGAAGAGGGCTGCAGCCAGAACTGGCCACAGAGCCTGTGCTGAGTCAGCGCTGTCCTAGGGGCAGGCGTGAGGGCAGAGGGAACGGGCTTAGAAAAAAAGCACTCTGCTCCTGTCTGTGTTTCTGTGGAAAGTATGCTCAGCAAGTCAATGTCGTGCATAATGGCATCTAGTCCCAGGTGGCCACTGGTGTCCTAAGAAGGGCACAGACACCTCACTTGAGATTTGTTCGGAGTCACAATCAAAACCTGAGACTTTACTGTTTGTCTAGACTAAACAAAATGGATTCTTAGTGGCTACCATCTATCTTAATGTGGCTAATGGAAACTTCAAAGTCTCTGTTCAGCCCATGTTCTGTGTCCTGACCCTCTGAAGAACACCTTAGCTGAGTGCCATCATTGGTCAGTGACACCTCTGAGGACAAAAAGGACTGATGTCTGTGGGTGCCTGGCCTCCTTGTGCACATCAACAATAAGAAATCTATGATTGGGGTGGGCAGGTGAGGACAGAGCTGGGTATATCCATCCCCTGTAGGAGGCACTGAGAGCGGGGAGTGGAGGGGTTAGGGGGTGGGGGGAGGAGGGCCCAGCCCCATCCAGATACAGTTCTCCTGCAAGGCTTGGCACAGCAAGCAGGCACCTCGGGTGTGTAACCCGCCACAGCTCATTAACAGACTCAGCCTCAGCCCCCTCTGCACGCACAGACACACACACACTGACCACAGATCCATCTTCAGAGCGAGCTGGGCCAGAGAAGCACCCACGTTCTTAAAGGGCAGAGAAAAGTTGGCCGCAGACAAGGAGAGACAAGAGGCACCTCAGACTGCAAGGCCACACACGCCTTTGCCCACCTTTCCCCCTGGGGCTCCCCCTCCCCAGCCCCAGTGGCAGGCAGGTACCACCACCTCCATGCTCTCTTCTCGCCCGCAAGCCTCATTCTCCCAAATAGTTAAAAGTCTGAAACTGTCTCTCATACTGAGCTGATAATGACTGAAAGAGCTAGAAGGGATTGTTTTGTCAACCATGTCTCTACTCTAATTGTGAAAAAAAAATCTTTAAGTCAAAGGAATGCATCTCTAATGGTAAAAACCCAATGATGTGATTCACCCCAGTGAAGCAGGCTGAAGAAGCCATGTCTATTTGGAGCAGGAGAGTGTCCGAGCCTAAGGCTGGAAACTCTCTCCTGGATTTCAGTAGAGAGCCAGGGAGAAGCACAGAAGTGGGACTTGATAAAAACAGGGGCACTGTGCCACGCTGACACACTTAAGCTTGTACAGGCATTTCCCCATACATCTACCACTCGCCGGGCAATCTTCCCGGGAAGCAATGAGGAGCGAGGCAGCCTGGTGGCCCGTAGGCCCTGGATGTCCCTTCCAGCACAACCCAGGGTGCCCATGTGTGCGTGTCACCGGGCCCCTTACATGACGCCACCTCCCTCCCACTGCGTCCAGTCCCCACAGGGAAGGGCACCTTCCTGCCACTGCTGATGCCAAACACAAGCAGGAGCATGGAGGCATCACCCTGAGACAGCAGTCATCCAGACTCGGGGACCGTGCCCAAGCAACCGCCCAGAAGGCTGGCAACAGCAAGGGGCGGGAGGGGGGCGGGGGGACAGAGGGTGCCAACCCTGTCCCTCTTAGGTGTGACAAAAGACAACAAGCAGACAGAGACTCTCATCAAGCCAAGCAGGGGAAGGTGGAGGTGACAGGTAACATGAACCACTGAAGCAGGTGACTCCCAGCCCTGTGGCACAACCTCTTCCCGGAACAGAAGGAATAACAGTGGGAGAAGTGGCCTTCTGCGGGGTGCAGGCACGTTTCTCTTCCCCTTCCCCTGCCCTGGACCCAGGGAGGATAAGACTGAGAAGGAAGGAAGAAGAGGGGAAGGGATAGGTGGGGCACAGGAGATCTGGCTCTTGCAAACTACAAACAATTTCAAAACACTGCCCTTCACTCTGGCTTCTTCTCTGGTGAAGAATTTTGGGGAGTCCCACAGACCCACATCGGATTTATGGATTCCCATCATCCTTGGAACATTTTGCAGAAAGTGAGGGGGGCGCAGAAGAGCTTTCCAGCCTCCTCCCTGCACCTGCCTGTCTCACTTAAATGCGGCCATCTGCCAACAGCCCGGTAGCCATCACACTGCTCTAATGGAAGCAGGGGACCGTCCTCAGCATGCTAGGATTCTCCAAGTAAGCCCTTGTGGCCTACCCTGAAGAAGCACCCCACACTCCTGGCTGATGATGGCTTGGGTGTGAGTCCTGAACAACCAGACCAATCCCCACAGCTAATCTGACTCTCCCCACGACAATGGCTGGACGTCTGGGGCACCCAGGGGCCACTAGAGGACCCTGGGCTCTGACAGGGGCACACTCTGGCCAGACTTGATATTCCAGGCAGCTCAGCCGAGTTAGTCTGAGTTACATAACAACAGCTCCCCACTAGCACACTGGGAGTCACCAGCCCCTCGGAATTCCTGGAAGGGGTCTCAGAGGAGGACTGGGCATGGCTGCGCTCCACTGCTCCGGCCCCACAAGCCCCCAGCCTGTCTCCCCCTCCATCCGCCGGGCAGGAGGCAAGCAAAACCCTCTCCAGCCAGACTTCAAACGCAGGAATCTAGATCAAGGATATATTTGGCTTTCTGAGCTAATCTTTACATCAATTTGGTCTCTACTGACTTGTAACCCTTTGAAGCAAACCTAGCAACCATGCATTAAAACCATGTGACTCCCACGTAACCCCTAGAGAAAAGCCCCAGTCTGGGGAGACCCACAGCTTGGGGTTCCAAACCCATAGGCTGTATAAGACCCCAAGGCTCCCATGGCTCCCTTTGAGCATCCGTTTATTTCCCAAAGAATCCTCGTGGCTGTGTCTAAGGAATGCCCTGCTTTCGCTGGGGTCAGAAATGACACTGAGACTACAAGGCAGGGTGGGGGCAGCTAGCTCCCCCAACCCCCAAGTGATCCCCAGCTAGGAGGATGCAGACACACAGAGGGATAAACAAACTGTCCCGTCTCTGGGGACCAGAGGTAGACAGCTCAGGGAGGCTTGGAGCTGCTCCTGGCCTGGTTCTTTCCCCCAAGGCACAGAAGAGAAGGAGGAAGAGAAGCAAACAAACAAACAAGTAATAAACAGAGACAGGCAGGGAAGGGGGTGTCTACTGCCAGCTCATCCACTTGGCCCCAGGATGAGAGGGGGGTGTGCTGGACGCTTTCCACCTTCTAAATTTACCATTTATTCCACAGTATTATTATCCAGATGAGTATCATGGCCTCTGACCCTAGATGGATTCCAGTTGCAATCAATTTAGTAGCAGCAGCTGGAAAGGAGAGTGAGCCAGTATTCACCCTGTGCCCAGTGTTTGTGGACAAAGCGTTGACTTCCGTCCACTGAAGCCTGGCTGCGCGGGCCCCAGCTGCTGGAGGGTTTCGGTGCCCGCCGACAATGACGGTGACAGCCATCCCCGGTGGATCCTGCTGGAAGCCCAGACACAACACACTGGGGGGGGGGGAGGCGGGACAGGGGGGGAGTGGATGGCTTGAGAGAGCTGTGAATTGCGTTCCTAACGTGTACACATGGGCCTCCCTAGCAGACAGAATGACCCTGAGGACCGCGGCCAGGGTTGAGTCTATGGCTGTCCGCCGGGTCCTGAACGCAACCCAGCAAAAGCTGTGGGCGCTTGTTCCCAGCTACTCTACACAACCCCATGAGGCCACTGTCTCCTCAGGTCGCAGACTCAGAGGCAACTGGCAACCAGGGCCAGACCTGGGGGGCTTGGGTTGCCTGCTGAGGTCGCACCACCCTCCCCCCTTCTTAGTGTTTAGGGACCAGGCAGCTCAGCCAGCCCCCAAGTCTTCATCAAGGACTACCTTTCTCCGGACTCAAGGAAGCCCTGATACTTCTCCCAAGCACAAACAAACAAACAAACAAAAGCAGAGAGGTCCAACTCCACCCACTTCTGCCTCCGAGAGCACCGAGGCTCTGAGAATAGCTCGGCTCCATGGCAGAAGCAACCGAGCCTGGCTCCCAATGGCAACAAGAAAGCCCCTCCCTCGGCCTCCAGGGAGCCTCCTTTCCCCAGCGGAAGGAAAGCTGCCTTCTTCGGATCCCTCTGCTGGAGGTGACACCTGTCCTAACCAGGCTCCAAGCTTGACTGCAAGCTGCTGCCCGGGGCTCACTCAGGGAGCAGCGGCAAGCCTCAGGAAAAGGCTGCTGAGAGGAGGCACAGGTGCAACTCCGGGGCTTAGGCTTCAAGTGCCTGTCCAGAGCGAGACAAAACCATCTAAGACACTCTGCCACAAGCACAGGGCTCGCTCTCCTGCCAGGGCTGCTGAGAGTAGCAGGTCCTCCTCAGGCCTGTAAGTGCGGAAAATCGTGCCTGCTAACATGGGGGGGGGGGCAGAAAGGGACCCTAAACTGTCAAACTTCAAAACCCCCCAACAGAACCGTTTCTGAAAGCCTGGCCATGTTCCTATGTGGTGACTGTCACCCTACGGTAACTGCTCGCGTGAATTTTGAGGCCTGGTATTTGTTCCCGCCCCAGCACTGAAATGTGCTACGTTTCCCATTTAACAACTTGGGCAGGTAAGTTGACAGCGGCAAGCAGGTACAAGACTGCAGCTCCCCAAGCAGCTGGGAGCTCAAGCTGCCTCTGCTCAGGGAGGGCATCCAGTAGGCTGGCCCCGAAGCCCTGGGATCTAGCTGAGCACTGGGACAGTCCGGAGGACAAGGGCGGACAGACAGACAGACAGACAGACAGGGCACCTAGATCGGGCTCATGCCCCAAACAGCTGTCCTTTGCTTCCTTCGGTCTACACCCCAGAATTGCGGGAGCCTAAACCTTATCTCACCACTGTCCAGTAATGGACTGAGGCTCAGCCAGAGCCCCACACCCAGCAGACCGGCCTGATGATTAACCTCTTAAAGCCCACAGCGCAAACAAACCCAGCCGCCGGGAAAAGGAATGCGAGTAATGACGTGAGCGTGCTAGATGATGCTGACCAGCAAGTATTCCTGGGCGCCAACTCCGCCGCGAAATCAACGACAGCTAGAAAGCACTCGGATGCCAGTCTCCTTCAGACTTCTCAAAATCAGGTCGCGCACATGTTGCCCCCCCTCCTTCGGCCCCACTTTCTCCCCAGCTTCATGCTGGTGGGGGTGGCTGAGGCAGCCTGCTCCAGTAGCCACCGACCCCTTGTGTCCTCAACGCGGGAGCGCAGTGCATCCCAGTGGACAAACACTAGAAGCGCAAGCAGCCTTTCCCAGGTTCCATCTGTGTCGTTCAACCTACGTCCCCCCCGACCCAGGCGCAGCAGCTCTGCCTAGAGACCCCTTACTTGGGGACAGGGGAGCTAGGCACTCTGCGCTGCAAAAGGGGCAATTGCGTCCTGGGAGCCTCAAGTCCGCCCAAGGCAGAACCCAGAGAAATCAAAGCGACTCGGTGGGTGGGCAAAGTTTGCAGAGAAGGGTCTTTCTGGCCGGCCCCTTAGCCTCGCTGGACTTGAGTTCCTGTTGGCCCCAAAGTCCCAGGCACAGACAAGCCCTGTGTGTCTGTGTGCCTGCAAAGGGTGATTGGAGGGGGTTGCCTGTTATCGCTCCCCCAGAATCCCAGCTCTCCAGACCCAGCTGCCTGCCAGCTGCGTGCGACCTTCTGCCCGGAGGTCACCCCAAAGCAGCTGGGGCGGCAGCTGGGCTCCTACTACACTCCAGTTCAGGGCCCCAGGGCCCCTGAGGAGCCGAGAGGAGGATCGGCGGAGCGGCCATAGGGTTCTGGGCTCCTGGAACTCCGAGGCAAAGCTGCTCGGGAACTGGGAGGGCTGGTGGCTCTCCCGGCAGCTCCAGCGTCAGCCCCGGCCCCCGAGTCCGCCGCGCCCAGTGGACCGCAACTCGCGCCGGGTTCCCGAGAGGAGGCGCGCCGGGGCCGCTGGCCAGGACACTGCGCTGCTGGCGCCCCAAGACGCGGGCGCGCCTAGCCAGCCCGCCTGCCAGGTCACTGGGGCGAGCACCCCTGCCTCGACCCCACGACTCCGGAGGCTGCGGGAATGGTCGCTCCCTGCCCGGCCTCAGGCACCAAATGCAGGCGGCTGCACTGCACGGCTTCGGCTGCACCACGCGGGCCGCCTCAGGGAGGCGAGAAGCGGTGCCTTCGTTTGCAACAGTGAGCAGCAGCCCAGCCCAGCACCCACGCACCCCCCCACGCGCGCCCTGCCTCCAGCCGGGTCGCTTACCTGAGTCCTAAAAGCTGTTGGATCCACATGGTCACGTTTCAGGGAACCGAGCCTCAGACCTTGCTTGCCCCGGCCATCTGCGCGGCGCCCGCGCCCGCTCGCTCCCGTCCCGTGGCGCCGCTCTCCGGCTTCGGGCCGCCGCCGCCCGCCGCCCGCCGCCCGCCGGCCGCGGGGCGCACAGCGAGTCAGAGCGCGGCCGCGCGGGGCTCCATGCCGGCCGGCGCGCCGCCGCCGAGGGGGCGCATGGCTCAGGCGGGCCGGCCCGCGGGGGCGCACATCCTTTTGCCGGGTCTCGGGACGCGGGGGCCCCTCCGCAGGCCACACGGAGCGGGCGGCGGCGAGGCAGGCGCTCTCAGGAGCTGTCGCCGGCCGCGGGAGTCCGAGGGACGGAGCTTCGCCACTGGGTCGGCGGAGAGCGAATCCGGCGGCTCGGCACACGGTGCGAGGGTCAAGCCTGCAGCCGGAGCTGCGAAGCTGTGATCGGCGTGGCCGGGGGCTTTAGAGGATTGTCCCTCTGGCCCACGCGGGTCGTTCCCACGCGCCTCCGGGTCGAGCGGGTTCTGTCCCGTGTTCCGCCACCGATCAAGTTGCGGGAGAGCTCCGTCTGAGCGCTTGCTCTGCAGACGGCCGCGGCCGGGAGGCTGGCAGAAGGTAGGCAGGGGAGGCGCGGGGCGAGGGCGCGTGGAACGCGGGGCGTGGGGACGCGGCGCCGCCGCGCGGAGGAGGCGCGCGGGGATCCCGGGCCCCGCCGCCCGCGCCCACCGCGCCCTCCGCAGAGCCGCCCGCGCCGCTCGGCCGCCTCCCTCTGCGCGTCTGCCTCCGGGAGCTCTCGCCCCCGCCTCTGCAAGCGGGTCTCAACTCCTCCCGCCCGGCCCGGCTCACGTCACCCTCCTTCCCCGCCCCTCAACCTGGAGTCGGAGCCCCCAACCGGGCCGGCTGGCTTGGCTTGCCAGCCCACCTTGCTCGAGCCGGACTGGCGACCTGGGCTCTGAATGGCCTGGGCGGCGCCAGAAACAGGAGCCTGGCCCACCCCTTCCCCATCCCTGGCCGCGTCCTGGTCTCCACCTTGGGAAAGGCTCGAAAGAGGCCGCAGGCTCCGATTGGACCGCCGGGCGCCGCCGGATGGTGTTGCCACGGTAACCAGATGGCATGCGAAGCAGTTAAGAGGTTCGGACCCGGTTCTAAGTACACCCAGTGAACACAGAGGGCTGATTTGGGGAGGGAACGTTCTCATGGGACTCGGGAACTGGGGCTGTTCAAAAAGTTTCCTCCTGCGGAGCTGCAAGGCGCTGGCTGGTGATGCTAGAGGCTTTGTGTGTGTGTGTGTGTGTGTGTGTGTGTGTGTGTGTGTGTGTGTGTGTGTGTGTGTGTGTGTGTGTGTGTGTGTAGGGCATGGGGGCGTGTAGGAGAGGGTCTCCTCTAGCCTGGCCTCCGTCCAGGCACAGGAAGTTTCAGCGTTACATTGGAGCGTGCCCATTGTCCCCTCTCCTCCCTCGTTTTTTATGGCAGCTGCTGCCTTCTCAGAACCAGAGAGTTATGAACATGGCTCTCTCAAACGTCTTGTGCACCCCCCGCCCAGCACTTCCCGGTGCCTACCTGGTTAGTCTTATCTGCGTGGCTGATTAATGACAGACGGGCACTCTCTGGTCCTCTTCCTCTGACAGAAGTGACATAGAGGCAGAGGCTCCCCTGGAGGCCAGAGCTGTTGAGTCCCTGAGGAAGTGTAGTGACAAAACCCAGCTTTGAACTCCACACACTCACCACGGGAGGGGGCGGGCAGGGAGAAGTGGAAAGTCGAGGGCCTTAGAAATGGGCTCCAATCCTGCTTGGATGTGGGCGTCAGAACCAAACCGATAAAGAGAGGATAGCTCTGCCTGCCCACAGTGCTACTGGCAGTGGCTTCACCCCAGCTGTTGTCCCTGTCTGAGAGGAAGAGTCCTCCCTGGGAGGGCTGCCGGTGGCGGAGGAGGAGCCAGCAGTCTTGTTGGGACTCGCAGATCACCCAGGCAGGCCTTTCCCCTTAAGGCTCCAGCGCAAAGTTTTTGGCAGCCAGAGATTCTCCCCAGCAGGCCAGACAGGACAAGAGTGGTTCTGTTTTCCCTCTCAAGGCATTAAGAAAGTGTCGGGGAGCAGAGTAGCATGGTAGCAAGAGGCTGGACTTGGGTTTGGGGTACTACTGTGTTGGGGTCCTAGGTGTGTTATGTAGCTCCTCTGACTCTTGGCCCCCTCATCTACAAGACCAGGCCGGTTTCTAGTCTCTTCCCTCTGGGTTTCTAGTCTCTTCCCCCTGGAGGTTTTAATTAGAACTAAATGGGTTGGCTGTGCACACGTGCAACTGCTACTAGCCGTGTGCCTGTCTGCGGTCCAGAGAGACACTCAGGTGACTCAGCACTTTGATTGCCTGGCCGCTTCTGGGCTGTCCCTTTGAGTACTCGTCCTGAACGGTTGAAGGGAGACCTTACAAAGCAAAGAGCAGGGAGGTCCTAGCAGAAGAAGCTGGATCCAGTTGCTAACCTAGCAGGAGATGCCTGCACTGCTGCCACCTAGCGGAAGAGCCCAGGTGCTGCAGGGGAGGACCTCCCAGCAGCGTGAGGAGTCAGTCCTTTGGGAGAATTCTTAGCCTGGGCAGCCAGGTGATTGGGGGTGAGGTTCCGACCTGGTTTCTTCTACAGACCTTTCCAAGGACTTACAAAGTCCACTTCCCTCTTGGAACGTGGTGGATAAACTCCCGCTAAACTTGGGGAGTTACTGAGATGTAATCTCAAATATTACTAAAACATGATTGGAGTACAGCTAGCAGAAGAGCCTGGGTGAGACCTCAGCTTCAATCCCAGCACACGCCCAGGGAAGGGCTTGAAAATGTATGTTCTTCTTGACACACTAAATAAGTAAGTGGCAAAGGCCAATAAAACCGACACCCACAGGCACTCTGAGACACTCGCAACCTCAGTTGCCGGCGACAAAATGCCGGTGGCTTCTGTTTGATGTCACAGACAACACTCAGCCGTCAGCCTTCAGTCTACAGTTATGACTCAGGAAAATGTTCAACTTCAGAGGGGAGTTAACTATGCCAAGATCGGATCCTCCTCGCCTGTGTTTCAAGACCCGCGGGGTGCTGTCCTGACAGGGAGGGGCTGGACTAAGGAGACCACAAGCATTTTCTGCAAGCAAGGATGGAAACACTAAATGATGAAAGTCTCCAGAAAAAAAAAAAAAAAAGACAGACCACACTCATACAAATGGGAGCGCTCCATTTAGGCTGGGGAGGAGCCCTTCAGCCCTGTCAGGATTGATGTAACTTCTTAGGACCTGGGATCTCAGCACACAGCTTTGGTTCCCTGGGGTAACTCACACCCAAACCTCCCCCAGGCAAGTCGTTGTGTATTCTTTCTTTGTGTGTGTGTGTTTTTTTAAATCTCTATTTGATAAAAAAAAATCCTAATTATTTTACAGATTAAAAAGAAACAATAAGACTTCCATCTCACCGTGTGTGACCTGTTCCCTAGAATTCAAGGCTCTCTTGTAGCTAGATGATTTCTTTTTCTGTACTTGAGAGCTGGCTGGGGGTAGGGGAGGGCATGTGGCACTCCACCTAATACACAGCTGCACACATGCACGCACACACATGAGCGTTACAGAAATGCAAACACATGTGTGCTGCTACACAGGTGCACACACATACTCCTGTGCCCATAGTTGCACATACAGAGGCACATACATACATACATACATACATATGCATGCGCCCACACATACGCATATGCATGCACCTGCCAGCCTCAGTGTGTACAGACAGGCCCCCTTATCGGGGCTTTCTGTGCAAAGTGCAGGCCCTCTTCCGGCTTCTGGCAGTTTCTCTCCTGCCTGGCAGACATCCTGGCCTGGAACCACCAAGCACCACAACAGGCTGCTGTCCTCACCTCTCCCTTTTCCAGTTTCTCAACACAAAGGAGCTGAAGCCCTGCGGGAGGTCCTTCTTGAAGCTCTCTGAGGCCATTTACCTAATGGCCCTCCCAGACTTGACTATTTTTAAAACCCATCCAAGGGCAAATTGAGCCGCCATTGTTCATTTTTCTCCCAAGGAGGTAAATGTGTCTTAAGCATGACATTTGATTAAGTAGCTAAGTTTGGGGTTTTAAATGGAAGAAAAAATGCTGATTAAAATCATTATAAGTTTCCGTGCCGTGTTCACACAGGTGTCTTCCCCACCCCATCCGCCTTGCTAGCTGCCCCCCAAGAGTCACCTTGTCTTCTCAGAGAGGTTCAGTGCTGGGGGCCTAGGAACCCTTCCTGTCATCCTAACTGTCTCCAATCAAGGCTGCTCGCTGCTGAGCTCAGGCAGGAGGAACCAGGCTAGCCTGTCAGAGGTGGCAGTGAAGATGACAGACACTCCCACCAGCAAAATGGCACACAGGACAGGCAGCTTGCATCTCAGGGCCAGCCCCCCCGCCCAAAAAAAGGAGCCTCCCCTGCTCTGTCTGACAATCTGCTATGTGCAGAGATGGGGAAAGATGCTCCCTGGACTTGTGCTGAGAGAAGGCAGAGCCCCCAGTGCTCTGAGTGGAGATGCAGGAGGAGAGAGGGCTGCCCATCCTGTCCCAGCAGGAATGTGCCTCTCACTGTAGAGCTTTCCAGTGTCTCCAAACAACAGCTTTGCCTTTTCTATTCAGATGGAAAAGAGGACCCATCTGCCTCAGAAAGTGGCACAGTTGGAAAGTATTTCCCTGGCACTACTGGGTTGGGAGGGGTACGAGCCTAAAGCTGGAGAGAAAAGAAAATGAGTGGTTCCTAGGGCGGGCAGATGCAGGCTGGAGAGCTGGGGAGGCCCCGGGGAAGGTGCCCAGGGAATGCTTACTTCTCTCTGCTGGCACAAGTGCGACTGTCCTGTGTCACAGTTCCTTGTGCCCCACCAAGCTTCAGGAATAAAACTGTGGAATGGAAGGGAGACGGGAGTCTCTACTGCAGGCCGGCCAGGGGAAGACAGCCATCGTGAGAAAAAAACAACAGAAATAATTAGGGCACAGCGACCACCTGAAGTGGGAACCAGAGGAAAGGCCTCTCCTTGTCCATTTTCCCAGAATGCTCTGAGCCTTGGAGAGGGTCCTAGAAGGGATGCGGGCCTTCACCAGGTTTTCAGGGTAGGCCTTAGCCAAACCATTAAGGTGGCAAGAGACAGACAACCAAGGACGTGAGGAACAAGACATTTGACTATACTTGAGCACAAGGTAAAGGGCTCGGCACAAGAGAGTCTGTGTGGACCGGTTTCTCATCCTTGGCAAACCCACTGGCTGTGGAGGACAACTCGAGGGGTTATGAAGCCTGAGGTGCGACGACCATCAGGTGGCAGGGCACAGGGTGAGGATCAGATGGAGTTGAGGCCACGAGACTCTAAGACTCCTGGATCTAGGCTGAGGCAGCAGAGTGTGACCCCAGTTTCGAGTCTGCGCTACCCGTGTCTCTCCCGAGCCTGTTCATAAATCACAGCAGCCAGCTCAGACCAGTTTCCCTCATATTAACAAAGCACCCCAGAGTTCAGTACAGGGCTCAGCCAGGTTTGAGTTCCTGCTCATGGTCCTGGTATCAGGAGCCAACACACCCCGCTCCACGCCATAGCCGTCTAAGATCTAACCAGGGGCTGCACCAATGGCGAGCCTAACAGCAGAGCCCAGCTACAGCCCTACGGTGCCTGCTGGGAAGGGGTAAAATCACCTCTGCTCACATCTCGCTGGCCAAGGTGATGCCAGCGGGGTGCTGACATGCCAATAGGGCAGGAAGCATGGGCCTCAACCACTCTTGAGCCAGACGTCCCATCTCTCCACCCGCAGGTCTCAACCACTCTTCAGCCAGACGTCCCATCCCTCCACCGTCTCCAAGGACAACGCTTCAAGAAGAGAACATGCATCTCCTCATGCCTGAGGCCCTGAACTTGACAGACTGTGAGAAGGAAGACAGTCTGGTAGGTTTGCTCAGCTTCTTCCCTTCCCACTGTAGCCATGGGGCCTTGAATTTCAACATCAGGACCACTGGGATTGACCTTAGCCCCTGCCCCCGGTGTAAGCACCAGGCTGTACCCCTGGCATACAGAGTCAGCTGCTAATCTGTGGGGTGAGTGGTTCACATCTGACTCCAGGATGGATAGAGGATGCATCTTTGGGAATTATGCCTCTGGCTGGAAGAGAACATTGTGATCAGTCAATAAAACCCAACATCTTTCCTGTTGCCGCCATCATCTCTGAGCCCAACATTGCCATCACTATTAACGCCACCGCCGTCACCATTGCTATCATCGTTACCACTATAACCTTCATCAGAGCCACCATTCCCATAATCACTGTCACCACTGGGCTTCTCAGGATCAACGTCATCTCCATTGTCATCGTCACCACCGTTATCACTAATGTTTCCATTTAACATCATAACCATCACCTTCATTACTGTCACCGTAAACACCGCCGCCATCTCTGCCGTAACTGTCATTGTGTCCATGGTCTCCATCACTACCACCACCACCATCATCATCATCACTGCCACCCCCATTATCATCATCATTTCATCTTTATCATTATCATCACTACCACCTCATAGTCATCACCATCATCATCACCATTATAACCATCATCACCACCAGCACCAGCACCACCATCATCATCACCACCACCATCATCACCATCATCATCATCACCACCACCATCATCACCACCACCATCATCACCAACATCATCACCAACATCATCATCACCATAATCATCACCACCACCATCATCACCAACATCATCACCACCATCATCATCACCACCATCATCATCACCACCATCATCATCACCATCATCACCACCACCATCATCACCACCACCATCATCACCATCATCATCATCACCATCATCATCATCACCATCACCACCATCATCACCACCACCACCATCATCATCATCATCATCATCATCATCATCAATTTTTGCCATTTGGTTGGGGCTCAGCCCATGCCAAGAGCCATTCTCAGCACATCCAAGAGCAGCTAATCCTTCTGTGGCCTCTTTCTTGACCAGTAATTGCCAGAGTCTGTCTTCCCACGCAGTGCCTCAAGTGGCATCTGGGATGTTCTCTGCCAATCTAAAAAGTAATTCAGCAGAAAAGCCACTTCCTTGAGCACTGCCTTGTCAGAGTCTCTGTTCTCTGATGTGGAGCAGTTTCCGGAACACGCTTGAAGGGAGGGCAATCTATCACTTACGGACAGCCCTACGAGGGACAGACACCCAGCAAGTTTTCCCCAGAGGGCCTAAAGTTTACCTCAGTCTCTCAGCTCAACTCTCCCGAGAGGCTTTATACATGTACGATCTCAACTTCCTCACAGTCCACGCTGGAGATCAAGGCCACAGAGTCAGGTGGCCGCTCACTTGTTCCCAGGCATCTGGCCAGGGAGCTGTCAGAATCGGAGGCAGTGTTGGGAAGCACAGGGCTGAGACACCACAGCGTTGAGCCTGCCCGGATGACCACACGGGGATGCATGGAAGGCACAAGTGCTCTGGGGCTTCTTCAAGAACCAACGTAACTGAAACAGCTCCTGTGCTCCAAGGCGGAGGTCTGAGGCTGCAGTGTGGAGGACTGTAGGGAAGGCTGGCCCTGGCCTACTTCACTGCACTCTCTGAACCCAGGCCAATGACCCAGGGCCGAGAGAAGAGCTCTCCGGTCTCTCAGCCAATGCATTGTTTCCTTACATACAATACTGCCATCCTTGCAGAAGCAGAGGCCCATATTTCTCCCACAGTGCTGGGCCCCAGTGAAAAGCATGTATTTGTTTGTGCCTTGGTGGCTCGTGGTTGTGAATCTTAAATAACTGTAGGACAGGCTGTCAGCTGGTCACTCAGGAACATTCTTCTCTTCTTCCTTCGTAACGAAACTATGGTGGCAGTGGACAGGCAGAGACAGACAAGTGTGCCCGGCTGAAAATGTCCATGTTCAAGTCTTCCCTCTCTGCCTGGTCTGCCTTGTATGAAATTCTGGCTGGGTCAGTGTAAGTAGAAGTCACGTGATTCGTAATCTCTGGTAGAGCCCGTAGGTCCCGCCCAGAATGCGAGTGGGATCCAGGGGACAGCACAGCCACATTGTCACCACGAGCTGTCAGTCAGAGCTGAGTGACAACGGTAGGGTAGGAGCTGCGCACCCAGAACTCCAGAGCTGGAAGAGATCATCGGCCACCAAGGAGTCCGGGACTTACACATGAACCCCAGAGTCCCTAAGTGCTTCCTGGGTTCAAGCTATAGTTGCTCCTGCATCCTGTGGCTTTTGCCGGCCTTTCCCCTCCCCGCAGGCGTTAAGGAGCAGACACAGACCTCCCTCCATTCCTCGAGGGTCTACGCCCTCCTGGTAGAGACGTCTCCAACTTTTTATACTCGTGCAGTCAGTTTAACTGCTGTGTGAGGCGGCAGGGGCGAGGATTATTTTTTACCTGCATGTATGGCTGTGTGCCATGTGTGTGCCTGGTAAGAAAGGAGGCTGGCAGAGGGTGTCCGACTCCCTGGGGTTAGAGTTACACACAGATGGCTGTGAGACGCCAGGTGGCTGATGGTACCCGAACCCAAGTCCTCTGGAAAAGCAGCCAGTGCTCTTAGCCCCCGAGCCATCTGTGAAAATAATAGATATAGGGGGCAATGGCATCGGATGCATAGAGAGGGTGGTCTCACTGGGCTGTGTCATGCATACAGTGTACACACACACACACACACACACACACACACACACACACACACACCACTACTACTACTACAACTACTACTGGGGATTGAACCTGGGGCATTACATATGCTTAGTACATTCTCTGCCACTGTGTTTTATATTTTTGCACCGGTCTCAGTAACTTGTCCTGCAAGGCTTTGAACTTGTAATCCTCTGAACAGAGCCTCCCAAATGGCTGAGGTGATAGGACAGCAGGCAGGTGCCGCCTAGCTTGGCCCAAGAAGAAATTTCCCATGTTAACCACTTCCTGGGTGATCCACTTCCTGTGTGATCCACTTCCTGTGTGATCCACTTCCTGTGTGATCCACTTCCTGTGTGATCTAGGCCATTTCCCTCAGACAGTTCTGGCTTTGGTCTACGTCATAATGGGGGGGGCGGGTAGAGAGCTCCCCAAATTCTTTGTCCCTTTGTTCTCAAATTGCTGGAAATTTCATCAAGCAAAGAGATTAAATGCTAGGCCTCTGGGGACTGTGACATAGCTCCAGGTGGCTGCCCAAGGTTTGGGGGGCAGGGGGCGGGGGAGGTGGCTTTGTGACAGGGCTGGCAGGAGTTTGGAGATGGCCACAGAGAGCCTTGAGCACTGAGCAGGTGTCTCAAAGCTGAATCAGGCCAAAGCTTCCCCGATGAACTTGCAGAGTCTCTGTAATCCTAGCTATATAAAGCAGCAGGAACAATCAGGGCACGCTCAGAGGAGGAGCATCCGGAGGGCAGTTCCCCCTGCCAGGCAGCAGAGGTGGGAGTGGGGATCTGCGGGGATGCAGGGACCAAGCAGGGGCGGGGTGGGGGTGGGGTGGTAGGGGGTTGGGGGGGCGAGGGGGCAGCTCACAAGAAGGCTCCTGTGCTTTCCTGTCATGTTCTTTAGGATAAAGCAAATATCCTCTAGGTCTCTCCAAGAAATCCCCGGGTGCGTAGGCTCTCCAGCAGCCTGCATGGCCCTGCTGAGCGCCATCCACCACATTCCCAGGACAGGAGGAGACAGGGATTGAACTGTAGTTGTCTTTTGGTGCCAACAGGTGGCCTTTCTAGGAGCCCTTTGGGACCCACAGGCACCCCAGCTCCTCTTATAAAATGGTGCGCAGCTAGCTTGTGCCCGGAGCATGACCTCTCCTGTGCCTCTTTCCTCTAGTGACTTGCAACCCCTGCTACAATTCAGAGTGTTGTCATCCCACAGCAGTCAGGGAACAATGACAGATACCCACATGTTTTACATACACATTAAAAATATTTTTTTCCAGCCTATCGATGGCTTGAATGTAAGCACGTGGAATCCTCAAACATGGAGGGCCAAGCATAGGTGCCCTGTGGGCCTCTCTTGTCATATGGGACATCCTTAGATAGCTGGTGTCATTAGCACAGGTCCATGGCAGGGAAGCAGATCTGTGGGTGGCACCTCATCTTCTGCGAGTAGGCCTCTTGCCTCAGTGATCTCCAGAACAGCTGGACCTTAGCAGGCAGAGCGCACCAGGCCCTGTCCTCATAGACCTTAATACTAAGCAGAGGCCACAGTCCACAGCTGTGTTAGGTAGAAACATCTAACTGTCCCCTGAAATCTTCCCCAAGGTCATTTTCAACTCTCTTCGGTGCCTTCCAGACCCATGTCACATGACAGATTCTCCTGAGTTCTCCTGGGCTAGGAACCCACACAGCCCAGCCTCCAGCTCTGCTCACCTACAAGGGCAAACTGCACCTCTGGACCACAGGAGAGTTGTGGCGTCTCAATACCAGATGCTGGTAACAGCATAGGGAGGTGGAGGTACCTCTCCCACGCCCCTGGAAGCAGTGACTCATCCCACAGGAATTTATGGACGTTCAGGCTTGTATACAGGGTTGACCCTGGGCTATACAGAATCAGAAGATCCCAAGCCTCCAAGAAAACTTGGCAGAAAGGACCAGAAAGATGGCCCTATGTCCTGTAGATGAGGCTGGGCTACCGGGCGGCCTTGCTGACCTGCTATGAGTGGGTACCTCCCCTCCTGTCAGTGTTGTTGAGTAGGGGGAAGGCAAGTTCATTCAGGAAATAGTTTGCACATGAACTCCATGTGTCCTCGGGAGATTTGGGATCGCCAGGGTGGGAGCAGGCTGCGCCAGGGCTGTGTGCTGATGCAGGCCACCAAGATTAACAGTAATGGGGCCTTTGCTCTTCATGCATACAAGTGCCCTAGCTTGGAAAGGTCATCGGTGAATTCCGTAAAAACTGTTGAACATCAGCTTGGGGAGAGTGCCTGCCTCTCCCCAAACAGAAACAAACAGAATAAAGACAGAGGAAGACATGTATAGTCTAAAAGCCTCATGACCCAGGGTGGACAGCAGGCCCTCTAGAGACCGCCTAACTCTGTGTTTGGGTTAGAGTCCTAGGTTGAGATGTCAAGACACAGAGAAACAGGTACAAGCCTGTGGCCACACAGCATCTAAA
Source organism: Acomys russatus (assembly GCF_903995435.1). NCBI lineage: Eukaryota > Metazoa > Chordata > Mammalia > Rodentia > Muridae > Acomys > Acomys russatus. The sequence goes on from NC_067165.1 coordinate 44,869,001, forward strand.
CCCTGACCACTGAGTGGCTGTATCCCAGCCCACACATCTGCATCCAGGCCTTTTACCAAGGCACTCATTCAGTAGGACAATGCCAGCACCACGCCCGGCACTGGGCAATCAGACTTCTGCAGAAAACCAAAGAGCTCAGGAAATGCCATTTAGTGCCAGCAGCACTTTAGTGTTTGGGGGTCTGCAAAAAAAGACCCTCTGCCCACCAGGACATAGTTTTGTCCTGTCGTGGACACTGGGGTCCGGAGCCGTACCACACTGTAGGTCTGACTGGGTGAGATGTGGCCTTGCTGGCAGACAGCATTCCCACATGGATCAGCCTCCCTTGAGGTCAGACTTGCAGTGACAGACAGGTCTTGGGTCACCTCGTTTTATGAAGGGAGACCTTGCCATCTGGGCTCTGCAGATGCCTGAAAACGGATACCAAGCACGGTGCAATTGCTCAGGGGCTGACGCATGGCCAACTGAGGGAAGCCACTTCCCAGGAACGGGGAGAATGTGGAAGCAGAGATGATGGTCTGGGTGTAGGACTGGTCTTGGGACCCGCTGTGGAAAAGGGATGCGATGACTATTAGTCTTAAAGCTGTGTCTACTAATGTCCTTTATCGTCCCTGCCAAAGGTCACATGAGGATGCTGAGCAAGAGGAAGCGCCTCCTCCATACTGAGACGAGGCTGAGATCACTGTGAGACTGCCCATCTTCAGATGTGAATTGAAGAACGTGGGAATCTATATCTGCCTGGTCCCCCTCCTGTGAGGAAGCCCTAAGGTGAACTAGGCTCCTCCCCCTCCCCTTTCTTCTCTTTCTCCCTCCCCCATCTCTGTCTTCCATACTCTCTCTCTCCCCCTCCCTCTGTATCTCTCAGAGATACCTCACCCAGGTATTTTTTTATAGTGAGGAATAGCTGCCCAATACAAGATGCAGGGGAGTACCCTGGGCCTAACTCAAGGAGAAGTTGGCCCTCACCCTAGCACCTACTGGGAAGCTTTGTCATCCCAAGGGAGGGTAGGGGACACCATATGCGCACTTACAATGGGTTGGCTGTGCCAGAGAGACTGAAACTGCAGCTGACGACAGACTAAGATCAGCTGTTGGTATTCAATCCATCCATCTATCCATCCATCCATCCATCCATCATCTAGTCACTTTCCAATCCGTCCATCATCCATCCATCTGTCCATCATCTAGCCACTTTTCAATTCATCCATCAACATCGTGTCTATTCTACCATCCATCCATCCACCCATCCATCCATCCATCCATCCATCCATCCAAGCCATATTTGCATCTATCCATCCATATACCTACCCACCATCCGTTCACCTTTCCATACATCTGTCCATTTTCTATCCACTTCTCAGTCCATCCATCCAACCACCTTACATCCATTCATTCATCCTCCCACCCACTATCCATCCACTCATCCATCCACTATCCATCCACTATCCACCCACTATCCACCCACTATCCATCCACTATCCACCCACTATCCACCCACTATCCATCCACTATCCATCCACTATCCATCCACTATCCATCCACTATCCATCCACTATCCATCCACTCATCCATCCACTCATTCATCCACTATCCATCCACTATCCATCCACTATCCATCCACTATCCATCCACTCATCCATCCACTCATTCATCCACTATCCATCCACTATCCACCCACTATCTATCCACTATCCACCCACTTATCCATCCACTATCCATCCACTATCCATCCACTATCCATCTACTATCCATCCACTATCCATCCACTAGTCCATCCACTATCCATCCACTATCCATCCACTATCCACCCACTATCCTCCACTATCCACCCCTATCCACCCACTATCCATCCACTATCCATCCACTTCCATCACTATCCATCCACTCATCCATCCACTCATCCATCCACTATCCATCCACTATCCATCCACTATCTCCACTATCCATCCACTAGCCACCCACTATCCACCCACTATCCATCCACTATCCACCACTATCCACCCACTATCCATCCACTATCCATCCACTATCCTCCACTATCCATCCACTAGCCATCCACTATCCATCCACTATCCTCCACTATCCATCCACTATCCACCCACTATCCATCCACTATCCATCCACTATCCATCCACTCATCCATCCACTCATTCATCCACTATCCATCCACTATCCATCCACTATCCATCCACTATCCATCCACTCATCCATCCACTCATTCATCCACTATCCATCCACTATCCATCCACTATCCATCCACTATCCATCCACTATCCATCCACTCATCCATCCACTCATCCATCCACTATCCATCCACTATCCATCCACTATCCATCCACTATCCATCTACTATCCATCCACTATCCATCCACTATCCATCCACTATCCATCCACTATCCATCCACTATCCATCCACTATCCATCCACTATCCATCCACTATCCACCCACTATCCATCCACTATCCACCCACTATCCATCCACTATCCATCCACTATCCATCCACTATCCATCCACTATCCATCCACTATCCATCTACTATCCATCCACTATCCATCCACTCATTCATCCACTATCCATCCACTATCCATCCACTATCCATCCACTCATTCATCCACTATCCATCCACTATCCATCCACTCATCCATCCACTCATTCATCCACTATCCATCCACTATCCATCCACTATCCACCCACTATCCACCCACTATCCATCCACTATCCATCCACTATCCATCCACTATCCATCCACTATCCATCCACTATCCATCCACTATCCATCCACTATCCATCCACTATCCATCCACTATCCATCCACTCATTCATCCACTATCCATCCACTATCCACCCCACTCCATCCACTATCCATCCACTATCCATCCACTATCCATCCACTATCCATCCACTATCCATCCACTATCCATCCACTATCCATCCACTATCCATCCACTCATTCATCCACTATCCACCCACTATCCACCCACTATCCATCCACTATCCATCCACTATCCATCCACTATCCATCCACTATCCATCCACTATCCATCCACTATCCATCCACTATCCATCCACTATCCATCCACTATCCATCCACTATCCATCCACTCATTCATCCACTATCCATCCACTATCCACCCACTATCCATCCACTATCCATCCACTATCCATCCACTATCCACCCACTATCCATCCACTATCCATCCACTATCCATCCACTATCCATCCACTCATCCTCCACTATCCCACTAGCCACCCACTATCCATCCACTATCCACCCACTATCCATCCACTATCCATCCACTATCCACCCACTATCCACCCACTATCCACCCACTATCCATCCACTATCCACCCACTATCCATCCACTATCCATCCACTATCCATCCACTATCCATCCACTCATTCATCCACTATCCATCACTATCCACCCACTATCCATCCACTATCCATCCACTATCCATCCACTATCCACCCACTATCCATCCACTATCCATCCACTATCCATCCACTATCCATCCACTATCCATCCACTATCCATCCACTATCCATCCACTATCCACCCACTATCCATCCACTATCCATCCACTATCCATCCACTATCCATCCACTATCCATCCACTATCCATCCACTATCCATCCACTATCCACCCACTATCCACCCACTATCCACCCACTATCCATCCACTATCCACCCACTATCCATCCACTATCCATCCACTATCCATCCACTATCCATCCACTCATTCATCCACTATCCATCCACTATCCACCCACTATCCATCCACTATCCATCCACTATCCATCCACTATCCACCCACTATCCATCCACTATCCATCCACTATCCATCCACTATCCATCCACTATCCATCCACTATCCATCCACTATCCATCCACTATCCATCCACTATCCATCCACTATCCATCCACTATCCATCCACTATCCATCCACTATCCATCCACTATCCACCCACTATCCATCCACTATCCACCCACTCCATCCACTATCCATCCACTATCCATCCACTCCATCCACTATCCACTATCCATCCACTATCCATCCACTATCCATCCACTATCCATCCACTATCCATCCACTCATTCATCCACTATCCATCCACTATCCATCCACTCATCCATCCACTCATTCATCCACTATCCACCCACTATCCATCCACTATCCACCCACTATCCATCCACTATCCATCCACTATCCATCCACTATCCATCCACTATCCACCCACTATCCATCCACTATCCACCCACTATCCACCCACTATCCATCCACTATCCACCACTATCCATCCACTATCCATCCACTATCCATCCACTATCCATCCACTATCCATCTACTATCCATCCACTATCCATCCACTATCCATCCACTATCCATCCACTATCCATCCACTCATTCATCCACTATCCATCCACTATCCATCCACTATCCATCCACTATCCATCCACTATCCACCCACTATCCATCCACTATCCACCCACTATCCACCCACTATCCATCCACTATCCATCCACTATCCATCCACTATCCATCCACTATCCATCCACTATCCATCCACTATCCATCTACTATCCATCCACTCATCCATCCACTCATTCATCCACTATCCACCCACTATCCATCCACTATCCATCTACTATCCATCCACTATCCACCCACTATCCATCCACTATCCACCCACTATCCATCCACTATCCACCCACTATCCATCCACTATCCATCCACTATCCATCCACTATCCACCCACTATCCATCCACTATCCATCCACTATCCATCCACTATCCACCCACTATCCATCCACTATCCACCCACTATCTATCCACTATCCATCCACTATCCATCCACTATCCATCCACTATCCATCCACTATCCATCCACTATCCATCCACTATCCATCCACTATCCATCCACTATCCATCCACTATCCATCCACTATATCCATCCACTCATCCATCCACTATCCATCCACTATCCACCCACTATCCATCCACTATCCATCCACTATCCATCCACTATCCATCCACTCATCCATCCACTCATCCATCCACTCATCCATCCACTCATCCATCCACTATCCATCCACTATCCATCCACTATCCATCCACTATCCATCCACTATCCACCCACTATCCATCCACTATCCACCCACTATCCATCCACTATCCATCCACTATCCATCCACTATCCATCCACTATCCATCCACTATCCATCCACTCATCCATCCACTCATCCATCCACTATCCATCCACTATCCATCCACTATCCATCCACTATCCATCCACTATCCATCCACTATCCATCCACTATCCATCCACTCATCCATCCACTCATCCATCCACTATCCATCCACTATCCATCCACTATCCATCCACTATCCATCCACTATCCACCCACTATCCACCCCCCACCCCTCCATCCACTATCCATCCACTATCCACCCACTATCCACCCACTATCCATCCACTATCCATCCACTATCCATCCACTATCCATCCACTATCCATCCACTATCCATCCACTATCCATCCACTATCCATCCACTATCCATCCACTATCCATCCACTATCCATCCACTATCCATCCACTATCCATCCACTATCCACCCACTATCCATCCACTATCCATCCACTATCCATCCACTATCCACCCACTATCCATCCACTATCCATCCACTATCCATCCACTATCCACCACTATCCACCCACTATCCATCCACTATCCATCCACTATCCATCCACTACCATCCACATCCATCCACTCATCCATCCACTCATCCATCCATCCGCCACTATCCATCCACTATCCATCCACTATCCATCCACTATCCATCCACTATCCATCCACTCATCCATCCACTCATCCATCCACTATCCACCCACTATCCACCCACTATCCATCCACTATCCATCCACTATCCATCCACTATCCACCCACTATCCACCCACTATCCATCCACTATCCATCCACTCATCCATCCACTCATCCATCCACTATCCATCCACTATCCATCCACTATCCTCCACTATCCATCCACTATCCATCCACCATCCATCCACTCATCCATCCACTATCCATCCACTATCCATCCACTATCCATCCACTATCCCTCCACTATCCATCCACTATCCATCCACTATCCATCCACTATCCATCCATATCCATCCACTATCCATCCACTATCCATCCACTATCCATCCACTATCCACCCACTATCCATCCACTATCCATCCACTCATCCATCCACTATCCATCCACTATCCATCCACTATCCATCCACTATCCATCCACTATCCATCCACTCATCCATCCACTCATCCATCCACTATCCATCCACTATCCATCCACTATCCATCCACTATCCATCCACTATCCACCCACTATCCACCCACTATCCATCCACTATCCATCCACTATCCATCCACTATCCATCCACTATCCATCCACTATCCATCCACTATCCATCCACTATCCATCCACTCATCCATCCACTCATCCATCCACTATCCATCCACTATCCATCCACTATCCATCCACTATCCATCCACTATCCACCCACTATCCACCCACTATCCATCCACTATCCATCCACTATCCACCCACTATCCACCCACTATCCACCCACTATCCATCCACTATCCATCCACTATCCACCCACTATCCACCCACTATCCACCCACTATCCATCCACTATCCATCCACTCATCCATCCACTCATCCATCCACTATCCATCCACTATCCATCCACTATCCATCCACTATCCATCCACTATCCATCCACTCATCCATCCACTCATCCATCCACTATCCATCCACTATCCATCCACTATCCATCCACTATCCATCCACTATCCACCCACTATCCATCCACTATCCATCCACTATCCATCCACTATCCATCCACTATCCATCCACTATCCACCCACTATCCATCCACTATCCATCCACTATCCATCCACTATCCATCCACTATCCATCCACTATCCACCCACTATCCATCCACTATCCATCCACTATCCATCCACTATCCATCCACTCATCCATCCACTCATCCATCCACTATCCATCCACTATCCATCCACTATCCATCCACTATCCACCCACTATCCATCCACTATCCATCCACTATCCATCCACTATCCATCCACTATCCATCCACTATCCACCCACTATCCATCCACTATCCATCCACTATCCATCCACTATCCATCCACTATCCATCCACTATCCATCCACTATCCACCCACTATCCATCCACTATCCATCCACTATCCACCCACTATCCATCCACTATCCATCCACTATCCACCCACTATCCATCCACTATCCATCCACTATCCATCCACTATCCATCCACTATCCATCCACTATCCACCCACTATCCATCCACTATCCATCCACTATCCATCCACTATCCATCCACTATCCATCCACTATCCACCCACTATCCATCCACTATCCATCCACTATCCATCCACTATCCACCCACTATCCATCCACTATCCATCCACTATCCACTCATCCATCCACTCATCCATCCACTATCCACCCACTATCCATCCACTATCCATCCACTATCCATCCACTATCCACCCACTATCCATCCACTATCCATCCACTATCCATCCACTATCCATCCACTATCCATCCACTATCCACCCACTATCCATCCACTATCCATCCACTATCCACCCACTATCCATCCACTATCCATCCACTATCCACCCACTATCCATCCACTATCCATCCACTATCCATCCACTATCCATCCACTATCCACCCACTATCCACCCACTATCCACCCACTATCCATCCACTATCCATCCACTATCCACCCACTATCCATCCACTATCCATCCACTATCCATCCACTATCCACCCACTATCCACCCACTATCCATCCACTATCCACCCACTATCCATCCACTATCATCCACTATCCACCCACTATCCATCCACTATCATCCACTATCCACCCACTATCCATCCACTATCCACCCACTATCCATCCACTATCCATCCACTATCCATCCACTATCCATCCACTATCCTCCACTATCCACCCACTATCCATCCACTATCCATCCACTATCCATCCACTATCCACCCACTATCCATCCACTATCCATCCACTAGCCATATCCATCCACTATCCATCACTCATCCATCCACCATCCATCCACTATCCATCCACTATCCATCCACTATCCATCCACTATCCATCCACTATCCACCACACTATCCACCCACTATCCATCCACTATCCATCCACTATCCATCCACTATCCACCCCACTATCCATCCACTATCCATCCACTATCCACCCACTATCCATCACTATCCATCCACTATCCACCCACTATCCATCCACTATCCATCCACTATCCATCCACTATCCATCCACTATCCATCCACTATCCACCCACTATCCATCCACTATCCATCCACTATCCATCCACTCATCCATCCACTCCATCCACTATCCATCCACTATCCACCCACTATCCATCCACTATCCATCCACTATCCATCCACTATCCACCCACTATCCATCCACTATCCATCCACTATCCATCCACTATCCATCCACTATCCATCCACTATCCATCCACTATCCATCCACTATCCATCCACTATCCACCCACTATCCATCCACTATCCATCCACTATCCATCCACTATCCATCCACTATCCATCCACTATCCATCCACTATCCATCCACTATCCATCCACTCATCTATCCACTCATGCAGACCCCAGACACCAACCACCTAGCCATCTGTCATATACCCTGAATGGATCCTGGATTTAGCTGACCTCTGAGGCCTGGTGTGTTTCCCTAGCTAGTGATGACGGTCTACAAAGTGTGTAGCATGAGGCACATTGACCCTCAGAGAGTGGGTGAAGAACGCTGAGATGGGGCCCACCCGTCTCTGCAGTCTCTCCGTCCTACTTTCCTTTTCTTCTCAGTGCCCTTTCCTGTAATCACCGATAGCTTCAGATTAATCAGCCATGTATACCTTCAGATCCCAGCACCCTCTATGAGCCTTTCTAGTGAATGACCAAACCCAGGAGAGGTTGGGGGTTCTGGGCTCACATTTGGGGGTTCTGGACTCACATTTGTGTTCAGAGCTAGAAGCAGTCCTGTGTGGAACTCAGAGTCCCTCAACCTTTGCGGTTTAGCTGGGAAGCCCTGATGTGGAAACGCACCATCCTTCCTGGAGGGAGGCCCCTTACCAGGCCCATCGGTAACTCCAACCCCAGGTCAGCTCTCACGCAGTCTTCGCTCCATCTGAGGAAGGTTCAGGGCTGCTCTGTGTTTAAAGCAGTCAGCGGAAGATGCCTGCAGCTTGTGGTTTATGAGTTTTCTCAAGCAAAGGGAACTTAGGAAACAGTTGTGGTGGCCGAGTGTGACCACAGCAGTATGTGCAGCCGAAAGACGAAGGATGCAAACGTGCTGTGTGGACAGCTGGACAGGAGGCCCCTGCGAAGAAACCAAAGGTGCCCAGGAGGACCTTTCCTGTCAGGACAGAGGACAAGGCCTCAGCCCCAGCCCTGGCTGGGTGACAGGTGTTACACAACAGGCTGGCCAGAGCCCACTTCACACTGCTCTGCTTGGTGTCTTTCTCTTCCCCTTCCTCCTGTCCCTTCCTCTCCAGCCTGGAGGATGGCGTCTTACTTCCTCAGCTCAAAACCCAACCTGGAAGCCCCACACGGCCCTCGGGAGACACACTTGGGTCACATAGGAACATGCAAATCTCAAGGCTGGCCCGTCACACCCTTCAGCTTCACCCACGAACAAACACCATAGCTTTGCGTGTTTCATTTGGCCCAAGTAAAGCCTCAAGCCTCTTGCAAAGGACATCAAAAAGTCACCAGGTCCCACACTGAAACAAAGCTGCGTCCCTGCGTTATACCATGTGCACCGTGACACACTTTCAGAAGAAACCTAAGTAGCAAACACCAACTAAGAAAGAGCTTCAAGGCCCCGTGTCACTTGAAACTGTGCCCCAAGTGCAGCAGGCCAGCAACCAAGTCGTGTTTCTGAAAAGTTTGCAAGTGTTTCTGGGTATTGAGTCATCAACAACCTGATGACAGCATTTCCTACCAAAGCTGGCATCCAATCTCTGCAAAGCTTTCATCCAACATGGTGGACCGCCCGCCCAGAGGATGTGATGCTAGGGACCTAGGGGCCGGTTAAGGAGCTGCTGCGTGAGTCAGGCTGGGAGTCATCCGTAGAAGACTGCCCCGAACCTGCTTGTAAACAAATTGTCTCCGTTTGATTGGTATCAAATAATTCAATGAACCCAATGAATGGAACACTAACAAGGAAGAGTGGCTTTTACGGCTTACAGGAAAGCACAATTATTAACGGCAAAGCTTGCAACCAGGAGACGTCTTGATCCAAGCCAGGAAGGGGACCAGAGGAGTTCGACAACCAGAGCCCTCATCACACATGCAAGACTTAATTGTGGGATTACATAATCGCACTTCACAGGAAGCACCCTGCAATGAAGCCCCCGCTTTTAATTATCCCAGGAGCAGAAGGGAGCAACATTAAAGGGCCCACCAGTCTGCTGCTGTGTCTAAACTCTGAGAACACAGGAGCAACTCCACACAGACAGCTTACGCAGGGAGCCACCTCCCGTGAAGGAGTTTTGTGAGGCTTCCCATTCTTGTAAAGCCGTCTGACTGGAAGCAAGAAGCCAGCACAGCCATGGACGCCGAAATAGCTACATACTTTAGTATGAGGGGGAAAAAAATCAGCAGTGTGCAGAATTTACTTTTAGCTTACCAGGTACCTGAGCACCTGTGGAGAGAAAATTGTCTCAATTAAAAATGTCATGGTCCAACAGAGAGGAGTCCCTGGAAGGTGTTGGCCATTTCAAATTTATTAACCAAAAGGGGAAAAAATGCAACTTTTCAGAACACAGAAATTTTATGAAGGAAGAAATAATGTTAAGAGTCTACTGGGGGAAAAACCCCTCCAGAAAAATTTCAATGGATTCCTCAATGTATTGAAAACCAAAATTTTAAAAAGGATAAATAAACATATAGGGGCTGGAGAGATGGCTCGGTGGCCGCCCCTCTTGCAGTTGACTCAGGCTCAGTTCCCAGCACCCATATGGTGACCTAGAAACATCTACCCCTCCAGCGCCTGAGGATCCAGTGCCCTCCTGAGGCCTCTTAGGACATCACACACGGGTGCTGCACATACATATTTGCAGGCAAACACTCGGTGTGCACACACAAACAACAAATAGGTAAATCTTTTTAAATGTTTAAAAGTATTACGTAGTTATGTATTTCTATCTATGTCTATTAAATATTCAATATGTAGATATGTCCTAATGGATTATACTTTATGCATATCAATATATAAAAAGCATATATTTATTTTATATGCTTCTTTATTCTCAGACCTTCCTCAATTTGCGTGACAGATTGGAAAGTTCTTTTACATGTTATCAACTTTGCCTACACAGTGCTGCAGACATTAGCTCTTCTGGGTACTCTGCCTGCTGAAGAGGGGTGGAGACCTGCCTTTGTTTACCTGTGGTGTGTTTGGGAGCATGACCAAAACTACACAGTAAGTTCTGGCTTGTGGAACTCCCAGGATGAGCAGAAGGCTGAGTGAGTTCTCTGTCGCAGACTCTGGCCTCTTGGGGGCCCCTGATTCCAGCGACATGATGAGGTCTCACACCTGTGCTCCGCCATGCAAATACCACAGGGATTATTTTTACCTGCGAGCCCTGGTTGAATGTGTCTGATCCCGTACTTATAAGGGCTTGGGGAACTCAGCTCGAAACAGCCGCCCTGAGTGACAAGGAAAGTGGTTAGGAAATGTTCCCTGTAAAAATAATGAGCCAATCAAAACACCTGCTAATGGCTTCCTGTGCAGACAGGTGTATGAGTGCGACTCCTGCAACAGTCGGTACCCAGCCGGCTCCTGGATCCTTTCATCCTCAACCCCTCTGTCACTGTCCTGTCCCCTGGGCACCGTGTTGGGGGAGCCTTGGTATGGCAGGGCAGATCAGAGCAGGAGCAGGTATCGTCACCTTTAGAATGAGCTAAGCTCTGTCATAGTGGCTGCCCAGCTGGACACCTGAGGCCAGCCCTCTAAGAGCCCTCTATTCCCAGAACTCCCATTCCCGAGACCAGGTAGCATAGGCAATGCCCATCTGGCTCCATCACTCAGAATGCTCCCTACCCCCTACCCTGTCCGACACTCTGCCAGGAGGATCCGAAGCTCCTCATCTGGCCCCGCCGCCCGTTCCTCCTAGACTTGTCTCAAACAGTGGCCCTTGGGCAGGCAGTGTCTCTGCAAGCCCGCCCACAGACCCATGTGGGCTGACTAGCCTTTGCTCTGTGGACAGGGCCTGCTGGAACGGGGACACACCTTCATCTCTGGAGCAACTGTGTGGGCTTGTGCAGAACAGGTACCCAGGACGGGCTTTGCAGATGTTCCCGGCATAGAGGACACATCATTCCACGGTTTTTGTGCCACACAGTCTACTGCAATCTCCTTACATAGTCTGCCCCGCCTCTTCCCGGCTCTGCCCCGCCTCTTCCTGGCTGTGCTACTTGTCCTCCCTGGGACAGAGCCACTGCATATGTCAACTTGAAGCAGGCAGGACGGGGTTTACCTTGGCTCGCAGTTTCAGAGGCTTTTAGTCTGCGGTCACTGCTCCTGCTGTTTCTTGGCCATGGTAATAGAGCGGCTTCATGAAGGAAGCACGCGGCTGCGCAGAGCTGCTCACTGCGTGAGGACAGGAAGTGAAGAGGCAGGGAGGGAGGGGTCTGGGAATAATGCGTGCTTTCAAGGTAAGGCCTGACCCTCAGGGAAGGTCACTCTTACAGCCAGCTGGGGTCTAAGTCTTCAAATAGGAGCCGTGGGGTGCATTCGAGGTCTAACACCCACCTACGGTTTCCAGAGACCCAGTTTGTCCATAGTGCGTCCTTTACCCGGCCATCCATACGGTTACTATTTCCTCTCAGTCACATGGGGTTAACTCAGCCTTACCCTGTTCTGCTGTTCCCAGTGTCTCCAGGTCCGGGCCTTGTTTAAAGCCTGCTCATCTTTGGTCACAACTTTGAGACCAGCTCCCCAAGGGTCACCTTTCTCCCTTTTATGGCACAAGGGTAACCAAGGATGGGTCCTACCCACCCACCCATGTACACACGGGACTCGGGGCCCCAACTTTGTACCTACTGACTACTTGTGGCTCTCTCATGGGGGCCACCTGTTCATGAGATCAGAGAGACACAGGACAGGGACCAGGTGTTCATCAAGTGCCTGAACCCCCTGGACCCCCCTTCCTCCTCCCCTCACACTCTGCAACCTGGGATTACATGATGACAACCTACGAAGTCAAAATCAGAAAGCCTGGCTCTCGTGGCAGCCTCATTAGTGACTGGGTGCACCTGGCCTCGCCTAGGGTGGCTTGATGGCGCCAGGCCCCACACCTGCTATGGCTTCACTCCGGAAGCCACGGTCATGAAGACATCAAGGGTGGAGACACCAGGCAGAGGCTGAGGTAAGGAGTCCAGTAGCCAAGGCCCCTTGAGGGCTGGAGGACACGATGTTTTAAATCACTCTATGAGCTGTTAGATCTGGGTTTTCTCCTTTACCTCGATACCTTTCTGTCTCCACCAAGTTCCATTTAGGGTGGAGAAAGCCAGCTGGGCTGAGCAAGAAAGACAGAACTGAGCTGCACCCTGCATCCCAGCTGACTGCGGAGTCTTAAGAGTTCTCTGGTTTGAGTGGGTCCTAAACTCAGCCAAATAAAGTCCTTTTCTCTGCTGCCGCCAAACGGTGAGCATGAGCACGGTGGAGCTGTGTCAGCTCTGGCCCGAACCGGATGAGGCAAACTGAATCATTATCCATTTTATCAGTGACTTATTTTTAGCACAATTTAACAATTGCATGTAAAGTGTGAACCATAAACCTGATTTACAGAGAAACTGCTAATTTACTGCCTCCACTTGGGCACCTGACAATGTGTGAGCCTCCATTTAGCAGCCCCAATACCCCCTCCCCCCAACCCTACTCACCCCAGGGCCCACTAAACTTTATTTTTCTATTTATCCAGTGAGGACACTTTATGGGGCAAGGAAGACACAATGGCAACCCAGCCCTGGGGTCTGTCTGAGGCCCTGAGCAAGAGTGGGAGTGAGGAACAGGGAAAGGCCAGACTATGAGGCATTCTCACAAGAGGAGTTGCACCCAAGCCCCCTGGCCTGGTGTCACCTCGGAGGGATGAGCCTAGCAGAGTTGTGAATCCACAGGGACCCAATTGGGAGCCTTGCAGGGATGCGGTTCTAGACACAGCTTTCTGGATGTTTCTTGATAGGCTTTCTGTCAAGAACACCCAACTGGTAGCCAAGGAGAGCCCAGGGACGCCAGCTGTATGGAGGGAAGATTTTGACCTTGCCTGTCAAGGCAGCTGTCATGGCGTGCTGATCCTTCAGACAGATTAGCAGAATAGAGCTGTGGGTGTGTTTGGGGGGGGGTGGCAGTAGGACAAAAGGAGAGAGGAGAGGCTGGGAGGGACAGTGTTCTGCCAATGCTCAGGGCACAGGATCTTGGTCCTAGACTGCCCACACCCCAAATCTTACCATTAGCTCTCACGAGTCACAGCTCAGCCCACCCAGAAGACACCCCCATTTCCCACCTCCCTTGTCCTCACTGAAAACAACCGAAGCCCACTCCAAGGAGTTGGAACACAGCCTCACTAGCTGTCTGTCCTCGCTAGGCGCTATCAGGCCGGCCACCCCTTCCCTTGTCACCTTGTCCTTCCTTCTAATGATTAGTAAAATGACAGCTCTCTTGCCTCTTGTTTTATTTATCTTGAAAACAAAGGAGAGTGTTTGCGATCTCCACAACACCACCTCCAGCCCTTGAGACACACAGCCAGGTCGGCAGGGCCCCTGAAGGCCAGAACTACACTGCTCAGGGTGAGGCTGGAGGCCTTTATGCTGTTTCACTGCAGCTCATCAGAATTACGCTGTGAATTACTTAGCATGCTCGAGTGCCTTTAGATTTGGGGTCTTATTGAGCTGAGATGGCCCCGCTTTGCCTGTTCTGGTGGTGCCTTCTTCATTTGTGCAGGGGAGTCACATCCCCTTCATGTAGGAAAAGGAGGCGTATTTCCTTTAGGACCCCTACCCTGTCTCTTCCTGGGAATCTCGAGCCACTGTCAGCAGGTTCTCATGGGCCTGGCCACAAGGTCCTACCAACTGAAGGTCAAGGGATTGGCCAACCAAAACCAGTTCTCTCTCTTCCTCTGAGGCTCTTAGTTTGGGCCATCCCTTTGTTCTTTTGCCTGGAGTGGTTTGGGCACGCCCGTCGGCCTCCAGCTCCATGCAGCATGGGTCTGGAGACTGATAGTCATTACAAAGGATGAAGTGGCAGCCAGCCTCCAGTGAAACCCAGCTTGGAGGATGCTCACTGTATCTGAGCCACCAACAGCGTGGGGGTATGAAGCCATGGCAGATGGATCTGGCTAAGGCCAGGGCTC
The DNA here is from genome assembly GCF_903995435.1 of Acomys russatus. Lineage (NCBI taxonomy): Eukaryota > Metazoa > Chordata > Mammalia > Rodentia > Muridae > Acomys > Acomys russatus. The sequence goes on from NC_067165.1 coordinate 44,884,534, forward strand.
ACTGAGGACAGTAGGATGGAATCCGTTGTGACGTGAGGAGAGGGGAGAGCGTGTGTGGACAGAAGCAAAGAACTGTGCAGAGGCCAAGCCACAGATACAGGCTGGATGGCTACGTGAGGAGCATTTTACCCTGGATCTCTCAGAAGGAACAACATCCCGCTTGTGCCACGTGTGCCACAATCCCAAACCTGTGCTTTCCGGAGCCAAAGAGCAGTGGTGCCTGTTACTTTGGGCCATGTAGTTGGAGGTGTTTTGCCACAGTGTGGGTGGGGCGGGGGGGTTCAGAACTAGGTATAAAGCGAGGACAAGGTGTGCTTGAAGGGAAGGCATTTATTGTAGATATGAGGGAGAGAACAGCCAGAGGCACCTGGGAGGGTCCAGAGTAGAGATGGAAAGTACTAGAAGACTGAAGGTGGCCAGCAGCCTGACTCAGGCCATGAGAGTAGGGGTGGGGGAGTGAGAAAAGGGGGTTAGACAAAGAGAGCGAAGAGAGAGAGGCCAAAGAGACCAAGAGAGCGCATGGCCAAAATGGCAGGCTACGGGAATGAGATGGTGGGGGAGGGGATGTTCTCAGGAGCTGTAGAGGCTTAGGGTGGGGGCGGTGCCAGAAGAAGTGGAAGGAGCCCTGGGTCCTGAGTGAGGCTGGAGGCCAGCACACACTAGGACGGTATGCTAATAGGCACCACAGCTAACCATTTGTTCTGAGTTTTTTTCCTGAAAGCCTACATCTGGGCTTCTACATCTTGGCTTTGTCCATCCCAGGAGCAGACTCAGGGTTTGGTGTTCTGAGGAGGATTCCTCTGGTCCTGGCTTTGCCTCAGCCAGGCAGAAGCAGAGTCGGTCAGTCTTGGTGATCCATAAAAGGCGGATGTTATAGAAATATCGATCGGCGAAGAACCAGGCAGATGCGAGGGGACTGGGGACACCGGGCCTTATCCTCTCAGGCTTGTGTTTCACAGACGTTCAGCGTCAACCCACAGTTTCTTAGAGCTTTCATAGGTTGGATAACAGTGCTGATAATCTCTGTCTACGTGACCATCAGGGCGGTCTCCGAGCCCCGTGCCCACACAAGGAAATTTCCCCCCCCAGCTAGGCATGCCTACAGGAGCAAACATTGTAGGTAGAAGATAATTCTCTCCTTAGAAAACAGGATCTGTGGTTGACCAGATAGCCATGTTAATCATTCCTTAAGGCGCTTTCTAGCAATTCTTTGTTTTTCCGAGATAAGGGGAAAGGGCTTTAACAAGCTCACAGAACTGAGCGAACTTAAGTAGAACTTTAACTCACTCTATCCCTACACAATCCTATGGTCTCTGAGCAAGGATGGCTACTAAGTTATTACAGTGCATGTTAGTGATTTGATTTTGTTAAAAGCATATGTAAGGGTATGCGTCTTTTCCTTCGTAAGTGAGAGACACAGCTGGCTGGTTTGGAAGAACAAGAGACTTGGGTACCTACAGAGAAACGTGTGCTCTGGTGACTCAGCGAGTGTGTCCTAGCTCCTTCCTGCCCGCCCCCCGCCCCCACCCAGCCCAAACAATCAATCATGAATGTTCCCCCTTGGAAGTTCTACTATGCTATAGAAACAGAAACGCGCAAGTCCCAGAACCACACACTGTTCAGTACGTGAAAGTCCTTTAGGAATCCACAGACAGTTGGACCCTGGCTGGACATTAGACCATCAAGTTGCACATTTGGAGAGCAGAGATTTAAACCTGACATCTCCTGCTTGGTCCTATCAGGAGAGGTTGATTGCTTCTGGGAACCATTGTCAGCTACTAACCAGTCGCTGACTGTGTCACATTAACTTCCTGTTGACAAGCAAAACAACATTTATCTCTTGTCAGGAAAGCTCAGGGCGGGTCTCTGAGGGTGGCCTTCCCACTCAGTCACATAACTCTTCTTCTACTCAGGAAAAGAGAAGAGATCATGATTTTTTGAGTGTTGATGCACCAGACAGGCTGTGTTTTCTGATTCAGTTTTCCTAACAATTCAACAAGATGCAGCTTATGTGTCCAGTTCATTGCAGGAACTCGATTTCGTGCAGGTAAGTGGCCTTCCCCAAACCGTACAAATGGTGGCATTTGACACCATTCTGTCTGGTTCAAACATTTATTATGCTTGTTATTTTTCCCCCAGCATCCCAGCTTTATTTCTGCAGGCTTTGGGGCCTTCATGTCTGGGCCTGACCTAAGGCCACAGAGATGCCCAGCAGCTCGTGGGGTCCCAGAGAGTCCTAGCAGGCCGTGTGCACATCTGAAGTGTCCCAGCATCCTTTTTAAGTTTCTGTTCCTGGGATAAACAGCCTGAGCAGAAGCTGCTTGGGGAGAAGATGGTTTATTTTCACTTAAGACTCATAGTCTGTGGTGGAAGGAAATGGGAGTAAGAAGTCAAGGCAGGAACCTAGAGGCAGGAACCGAGGCAGACAAGGTAGAGGGGTTCTGCTTACTGCCCTTTTCTTCATGGCTCACCCAATCTGCTTTCTTACACAACCCAAGGCCAGCAGCTCAGGGCTTGCACCACCTCCCATGGCCCAGGCCTTCCAAAACCAATCATCAATCAAGAAAATGCCCTACAGACATCCCTACAGGTGACACCTCATTAATGCTTCCCCTTCCCCCGGTGACTTTAGGTTATGACAAGTTGGCAGAGACTAATAAACACACCCAGGGACATTGAGCAGGAGTGACCCATCTCACACAGGCATCCCGGCTTCCCCAGAGCCGTAATTTGCATTTTGCTTTAATAGCAAGAAAAATGAAGTGTGTGTTATTTTGTCCCAATTTTGAGGAACAAAGCTACAAGGGGGTTTAAGTGGCAATTGGCTGGGGATACTGAGCTCTGGTCCTTCCTACTCTCCGTGGAGACCCAGCCTATGATGCCTGCAGTCCTGCTAACCCTTGCATACCCTGGATGGGGAATTGTATTGGAGAAAGAGGGAGGGGAGAAAGGGGCATCTCAGTGCTGAGAAGAGGCCACCTGAGTCTCTCACTGGTAGCACTGGACAGGGAAGACTCAAGAGCAATGGAGAGCTGACAGCAGGGTCACCATCGCCTGTCCTTCCCTGTCCTCCCAGGGGCTAAGAGGTCAGCGAGGGGCATAAGGATATTTGTCACATAGAGTGACATGTAATAGACAGCAGGTGCACCTGCTCTGGGAATGAGGAAAACGTGGACCAGAGCTGGGTCTGTGTCTGGACACCACCTCCCAGTTTCTCTCCAGGTGCTCTTGGCTTTGCCATCCACAAGCTTTATCCTGGATCTAGCCCAGAGCTATCAGCCTTCCCCAAAAGACAGATGCCTTCTCTTGAACACCAGAGTCCTATCTTTCCATGTTGAGAATATTCCCACAGAAATCAGAAAAGTCACCTCAAATGTCATGCTGCTCATGTGGGCGGTTTTGACCAGCCTGTTGGGAAGGCAGGCTCTTCCCAAGGACACATTGGAAACAAAGCTTTTTAAAGAGCCTTACAGTGCACAGTGCTTCAAAATAGACCACCTATGTACTGGACGCAGAGTGAGCAAATGTCACCTTCTCCATCACAAGACGGGGCTGACATATAAGCACCATAGCTGGGTGAGGAGTATCCCCCAAGAGAGCCATGTCTGAAGGCTCAGTTGCCAACCTGAGCCACGATGGGAAAAGAGGTTCTAGAACCTTCTGAAGTTGGTTTCTTCTTATGAGAAGAAGGGAATTGGGAGTGTATCCTTGAAAGAGGTGTTAGCCTGGTGCGCTTTCCCCCCCCCCCTCTCTCTCTCTCTACCCCCTCCCTCCCCCCTCCCTCCCACTCCCCCTCCCCCTCTCCCTCCCTCCCTCACCATACCTACCGCCTGGCCACCATGAGTTTTATGTTACTTCTCTACCCACTCCACACAGGCACACTCTGCCTCACCACAGGTCTAAATGGCCAACCACACAGTGAACCTCTGAGCCCTTCCATCTTGACCTAAAACAAAATTCTCCTCATGAATTGATTCATCTCAAAGCTTCTGTTGTGGTGGTACAGGCTGCATAACACAAGAATGTAACCCTGGACTCCCTGAGTCACCCTAAATGTCACCGGGTGCATCTTCATAAGATTGTAGTTGGGGATGTTGGGACATACATACATGCAGAGGTGAGAAACAGGAGCAGAGATGGCCGCAAGCCCCAGGATAATGAATTGTAAGCCAGGCAAGCAGAGGGACAGTTAGAGAAATGGCGTGGCAGGTTGGATGGGGAGCAGGGAAGGGCAAAGGATAACTGACTTGGGGGTCTGAGATCAGGCTCCCTGGGCGGTAGAAGCAGTTACAGGGCTGCAAAGAACACCAGGCCTCATTTTGATGTTGACATTTGGTTTTCAAGTAGAGTCAGGCAAAGAGGTATGTATGTCTACTACAAGACCGGAGCCCTAGGATGGTGGGCATCCTGAGCGAGTTGCTAGATGCTGGGGGTTGGTGGCCCAGCTGGAAAACAAAACAAGAACAGAGGCTGGGAGGGCTCTGCCCTCTAGGACTGGCCAGTGAGAAGCAGGAGACAGCAGAGGGTCTGGAAAGCGGTGGAAGAGAGGCAGGAAGCAGCTCAGAGGAAGTTGGAAATTGGCAGAGACTCGGGAGCATGGAGGAATCCCCTGAGATAGATGTCCTGAAAGGATGAGGTGAGGTCAGGTGGGCCCCTCAGCTCCTGCAACATGGATGTCCTCAGCCACGCGGAGAAGGTCAGTGCTCAGTGGCGAGGATGGGCTTGACCACATGCCAGGCAGGTTACAGCTGCTGAGAATCCAAAAACAATTCCTGGAATCTACTTAACCCGAGGCTTGGCACAGCATCACTCATCCCCGCCGCCTTCCTCAGGGTGAAGCATTATTAGGTCACGCTTGAGATTGTGCTAGCCTTGAGGTCTGCACTAAGCACCGGGGTGCACAGTGTGCAAATGAACATCTTCCTCCAAGAACAGTGATGCCCAGGCCTCCTGGCCCAGTAAATTCTCTGGGTGACAAGAGAACTATGTAATTAGTACCTTATTTCTTCCTTTCCAGTGGCCTGGTCAGCCCCTGGGTCCTGGACAGAGGCCCTTCACGGACTCTCAGCCTGGGCAGGTCATTGTTAACTCATCATGGTAAAGACCAGTTATCTTGTGAGGGTACCTAAATGTGTCAGGATGGCTGGGCTTGCCCTGGTACTATGAGCTGTGCGCAGACTGAAGACCGTGTCTGCAAGTTCCCTTCCAGAGGCTCGTCAGATTAGGCTTTGAAGGTAGACCAGCTGTCTCAAACCCTCCTGTATGGCTTGAATCAACACAGTGGTTTAGTACTGAATATTCTAAATCACTGTAACTGAGCAACGCTGAATCTGAGAGTCCAAGTTGACATCTATGTGTGGGAACTAAATTCAGACCCGACGTGCCTCACGGTCTCATCTGCTTGTATCTGAGCTTGCAGCCTCTCACCAGCCACCCAAGGGGATTTCAATGTCAAATTATGACATTTTCCCTTTCGTGGCAGAAGCTAAGCTTTCAAAAGCCGGGAGCCAGACTCTGATGGTTCTAGCTTAAGCCAGATTCTTCTGCAACCCTCAGGAGGAAGTGTCACTGGCTGCCCTGCAGAGCTGTTGCTAAGCAAGTGACTCAGGCCTGTCCCTTGCCCTGGTGTGTCTCTGTTCCATCTGTGATGCATCTGCAGCTGGTCATGCATCAGGGTGCCTTCCCAGTGGCACTCACAGGGTTGGGCCACATCTGGCCAGGGGCAGGACAGGACTGAGAGACTGCAGAGAGAATACCTTATGTATTGTATGGATGCAACACCTGTCAAAACAACAACAACAACTACAACGGCCTGTAGGAAAGGATGGAATAGAAGATGGTACATCCAGTAGGCAGAAAGGATTCTGGGATAGAGCCAGGCAGGGGAGACTTGCCCAGGAAGATGTGAGGAGGACAGACGCATGGTACCTGAGCCATGTGGCAGAATGTAGATTAGTATAAATGGGTTGTTTTAAGTTATGAGCTAGTCAGAGAAGAGCCTAGCTATATGGCCTAGGTATTTGTAAATGCATTTTGAGTCTCGTAAGTCATTATTCCAGGAGGCTGGGGTCAGGAGGAAAAAAAAAACACTCTAAGAAACTCTCAGCTAAGGCCTCTGGTGGTGATGCCACGGCTGGGCAGCAAGTCTGAAGCTCGCAGGAGTCAGTTACCTGCTGTCTCCCACTGTCTTCTGCTCCTGCAGCACACTGGAGCCATTGGCCTGTCAGGGAGCTATGGCTCACATGTAGTCAGCACAGCTGGGCCCAGCCACCACACTGCCCAGCTCTACACTCCCAGAGGAGGGGGTCCTGGGTCTGAAGCACTGTGAGCACAGCATGTATTCTATTTTAATTTACCATGCAGGTTTGCACAGGGCTGTTTTCCTGCAAGTATGTACCATCCTTTGAGCAAGTCCTCCCGTAGTCCCTCCCCACCCCCACCCCTGCCCATCGCATCCTTCCCACTAGGCCCTTTTGTTCCTCCAGGAAGTTTTGTTTATACAGACATTTTTATTTAATAAACTTTATTTTTAGTTACGCATATATGTGGAGGTGTGTGCGCAAGTGAGTGTAGATGCCCCTCGGAGGCCAGAAGGGGGAGCCTCACGTGGCTGGGTGGGTGTGAGCCACCTGACTTGGCTTCAGGAAGTTGAACTCCAGTCCTCTACAAGAGCAGCAAATGCTCTGGGCTGCTAAGCTGTCTCTAATCCCTCACTTCCACTTATAGTCATCCGAACATTTGATTTTATATATTTTTATAAAATCCACAAACAAATGTGGAGTGTGGGTGTATGTGTTAGGGTGTCGGAGCTTGGGTGTATCCGAGGCAGGAACCAAGAGTCTCATGCACACTAGGCAAGCTCTCTTGCACTGAGCTGGACCCCCAGTCCACTTTTCACTTCTCATTTTGGCACAAGAAGTCATTAAGTTGCCCAGGCTGGCCTTGAACTCATAGCGTAGACAAGGCATGCCTTAGACTTGGATGCCTCCTGCCTCAGCTTCTCATGTAGCTATAGTTAGCAGCCTACTTCACGTCCATATATGTGTTGGCTCTGTGTGGGAGGAATTCCTAGGTTATGCTACACGTCCTTGGCAATGGCCCCATAATGGGGACGCTAGCCTGGGAATCTAGGGCATCCTTGAGGATCATGCAACATGGAGTTCGTTTGGTCTGTGTGTCAAACCGAGCGGCCACCAGTCACCTGTGCTGTCTCTCTGACAAGAATGAGGACACCAGCTGTGAACTTGCTCGGTCCATCTGTGATTCCCATTGTACACGTGGGTAAACTGAGGCTCAGAAGTACTTGGCTGGTCCCTGCGGATTCCTGTCTGCCCATGCAGCCGTACTTTAAGTCAAAGTTGGAATGAGGCAACTGTTCACTTGTTCGTTTCTAAGACACCCCAGTAAAGGGCCCGATGCTCTCCTGGTTCCCAAGGCCTCCCTGAAGGCTGAGGTTCCAGCATTGGCCTAGCTCTCTTTCCCCTATAGCCAGACAACCCACCCTCTCTACCTCAGTCAGGATGTTCCCCATACCCTGAAGCGTTGGCCTGTCTGCAGTACAGACCTCTTTGGTCCCAGAAAGCCCTGACTCCAGGAAGACCCACAGCACCTTCACGCCTGACGTAGTAGACCATGGCAGACACATGCAGGAAAACCTCACAGGTGCCTGACAGCTTGCCAGGGGTTGCATGTGAGGTGCGGGGAAAGGGAAAGACATAGGCGGGCAGCCGCGAGGAGGCTGTGAGAGAAGCTCTTACCTTCTCTTGGGGTTGTTGACACGGCTAGTTTTATTTATGCCAACTTGACGTGGGCTAGAGTCACGTGAAAGGAGGGAGCCCCAATCAAGAAAATGCCTCTGTGAGACTGGACTGCAGCCAAGCCTGCAGAGGATGCTCTTAACTAGTGATTGACAGTGAAGGGCCCACCCTGTTGTGGATGAGGTCACCCCTGGACTCAGGGGCCTTGGGTTCTGTAGGAAAGCCAGCTGAGCAAGCCATGGAATGCAAGCCAGTAAGCAGCACCCCCTTTGCATCAGCTCCTGCCCCCACGTTCCTGCTTTCTTCGGTCCCTTTGGTGACAGACTACAGTTAGGGAGGCATAAGCCAAATAAATCCTTCCTCTCCAGGTGACTGTGTGTCGTAGTGCCTCCTGATAGCAATAGAGGCCCCAACTAAGACAGGCAGACACTGCTGATAGATGGAGGGTCTACTTGTGGTAATTTGTATTTAAATATTACTGCTCAGATTATTTAATTCTTAAGTTTAAATTGAATGCCTTGTATGTAATATACAAGTTTAAATTATCTCATAATTAATAAGTACATCTTAATTAAATACTTAGTAATTAATACATACCTTTAAATGAAATGCCCACTATGTAATACATTTAGATTAAGTATTTAATGAGAGTTTACGTAAGATGCAGAGCCCACCTTGAAGTTGTGGGTACAACGCACCCAGTTCTTGATAAACAGGTAAATGCCTTGCAATTTACCAGATGTCACCTGGGCAAGGAACAGCGGGGTCAAAAGCCAGCTGCTGTGTTACAAGGAAACTGTTCACGGTTCTCAGCCCCATGATATGAGCTGTGTGACGTGTGTCCCCCTCCTGCTGGAGTGCGAAAGCTCTGAGGTGGCATGCTTGATGACCCATGTCCCTGTGCTTGTCCCAAAGCAGGAGCACCACTGCAAAGTTCCTTCCAGCAACCCGTGATGCTATTGTCACACCATCCATCCCTGTGGGCTTTGCTGTGTATTCCCCGTGCAAGCTGTGCTGTGGGCTCCTTCCTGCCTTCACTTAGACGGCTGAGTGCCCTCATCTATGCATTCAGAATCCAGCAAGCCCACCTACATGCATGCATATACACACACATACATGCACAGCTTACATGTATATACCACCATGCAACTGGGGCTTCTTTAACGGGTAGCAGATGAGGTGGCTTCTGGATCTTCTGTGGAAGGAAAGAGTGACACAGGTGTGGTGTGGCTTCTGGTACCTGCAGACAGTTGCACAGCCTTGGTTCTGCACCTGCCACTTATGCTACTAGCCCTGACCCATCAGAGGAGAGGGGGCGGCATTGAGACATAGCTGACCAGGTATGGCTTATTTGCCGCAGGGAAAAGGGCAGATCATAAAGGCCTCCAAGCCCAGGCTCTATGGCAGACGACCTGGGCAAGGCACATTCCATGCAGTGCCAGCACTGGGTGCCCTGGGCCCTCAAAGACCCTGGTTCACCACAGGCTTGTCAACAATGTTAACTTTGTGCCAAGTGTAGTCAGGTGAGTTGTAAAATGTTTTCTTTCTTTGTCTCTTTCTTTCTTTCTTTTTTTCTTTCTTATAATGCTTCTTTTTTTCTACAAACAGCTCCACGTTGGGCACTACTCTTTAAATGTGTGTTTATTTGTTTGTCTGTTTTTCTTTTCATGTTTCTTTTTCCATCAGTGAATTGAGTGTTTCCTTTGCCATATCACCTTGGGATGCTTCAAGGTCTCATGATGCACCTGGTGGGCTGGGCTTCAGCTGTATCCTCTGAAGCTGGGATGCTGGCTCTATCGCCGTCTTGGCCTGGCTTCATATCAGTGAGTGACTGCGGCACCGGTAACCAAGGGTAACGCATTGACAGCACTTTTTTAACATGTGTGTTGAGAGAGCCCGAATGTAGCAATAGTAGCTGCAGGCCCCAATGCTGTCAAAGTCTGAGCAAACCCCTCCCACCTCCCTGAGACCTGTTGTCCATGATAACCACAGAAGTACAACCAGCCTTCCCACTCTCTCAAACCTGTCTGTCCAGCTGTTCCTGTCTTCTGTCCAAAGTCACTGTTGCTAATAATTAGTAACTCTGTTCAGTCTAGGATACAGTGCTGTACGCCACACAGCCAATGATACAAACTGGGGTTCTGGTCTTCGGTACCCTCGGGGTGCTCCTGTGTAAGAAGGAAGCCAGACCAGAAACAAGAAATAACAACCCTGTCAAGAGATATAAGCAGAATCCCACAGAGAGGAGCTTTCCAGAGTGAGCCCCACTTCAGCCGTTACTGAGGCTGGTGCCTCTGAGGAGGCTTTGTTCTGATTGGCTTGGTACCGTTGGAGGCAGAGCCACTGGCCTCAGCCATCCAAGGCAGATGGAACAGAGTGAGGGCTGCTAGTGCTACCAGCTTGCTTCGCTGTCCTGGACAAGGCAAACAGACACCAACTCTAGTGCTGCTGCGCCCACCTGCAGAACTTCACAGCTGGGCTGACTATTGACGTTCCCTCAGAGAAGGAGGGGGTGGGGAGAGCCTTAAACCTTCAGTCAAGCCACTGCTCCCAGTTGATTGCATGTAACTTTGTCCTAATTCTACATGGTCTCTATGTTTTGGGGAAAGGCTAGGGAAGGCTACAGGAAGCGGACTCCATCTGCAGAGCCATGGGAAGCCATCATTCATGCTGGCTGTAGACCTCCCATCCCTGCTGGCTGTAGACCTCCCATCATCCCTGCTACCTGTAGACCTCCCAATATCCTGACCATAACCCTTTTACCCATGCTCTGTAAGTAAGCTCAATGAACTCATTGGTTCCCCTGGGGTGAACTTTGGTTTGTCATTGGGACCTTACTGGGGGACGGGTAGATGTTACCTAGTCCCTCCCAAGATGTCTCATGACACCCTCCCAGAGTGGCTCAGATAAGGCAGCTTAGAAACAGGATGAGTTTCTCTGTCCTAGATAACATCTTGCATTTATTTGCTGAGTTGGCGTCAGTAGAGCTGACAGAAAATGTGCCTGCCCTGGTCCCTAAAGCCTCTCGTGTTTCCATGACTCTGTCCCCACACCCCAGGTCAGGTCCAGGATCTGAATAGAGCTCTCCAGAGTCAGCTGACCCAGCCCGACTAGTGTTTGCACACTCTGTCTGAAGCCACAAGATTTCTATGCAGCCTGCCTGGACACTGGGGAGATGCAGGGTGGGAGCGGGACACTGGGTGGATGCAGGGGTGGGATGGGCTGCACCAGGCTCAGCTACCTCCTTCCTGCAGCATGAGTTCCAGGTGGGCTTGGCCAGGGTCTCGGGCAGAGCTGGGGTCTGCCACACACGTAGTCATATCCCTGCTCCAGGGACAACGTGGACACTTCTGGCCTGGATGCGGGTGTCCCCCCAAGCTGGCCTGAGAAAAGGAAGTGACTGAACTTGGGGACAACAGAGGAGAGTCAGGAACACACACAGTCACGCTGGCAGGGTTGGACGTCTACACCACAACGTCAGCTGCCACCTCTGAGCTGAGCACCCCGTGGAACACTTCTGACTCTGCTCACAGTGTCTATCCTTCTTGTAAGGCGAGTGCAGGTTGAAGGGTCGCGCCTGTGCTGCCTAGTTTTCATGACAGTTTGACACAGCTAGTCACTGGAAGGACCTCCAACTGGAAAAAAAAAAAAACTTCCGTAAGGTCAGTCGGCAGGCAAGCTTATAGGACATTCTCTTAAGAGACTGATGCAAGAGGGCCCGGCTCATTTGCGGTGAGGCCATCCCTGGCCTGGTGGTCCTGGCTGCAATAGAAGGCAGGCTGAGCATGCAATGGGGAGGAAGCCAGTAAGCAGCGCCCCTCCATGGCCTCTGCATCAGCTCCTGCCTCCAGGTTCCTGCCCTGCTTGAGTTTCTGCCCTGACTTCCTTTAATGATTAATGGTGATGTGGAAATGTGAGCAAAGCAGACGCTCCCCTCCCTGCGTTGCTTTGGGTCGTGGTGTTTCATCACAGCAACAGTAACCTTAACTAATACATCACCCTAGCAATGGTTGAGTGGCTTCATGAAAAAGTCTATGAGCTCCTCTGTGCACTGGGGTAATTGCTCTGCCATCCTCACTGGCCTCAAGGGCAGCCCGTCTTTGTCCTAGTTTTGAATGTCTCAGTGTTAGATTTAACGGTCTCACCCTCCGCCTCCAAGTCATTTCTGTACCCAGCTCCAGTCCTTCTGCCTCCATCAGCAGCATCAAGCACGTTCCCTCCTCCTGCTGCCCCTCCGGACTGGAGCAGGGAGCCCTCCCTTCTGCCTACCCCAGTCCCCATATACTCACTTCAGTTTCACCCTCTGCAAACTTCCCAGTTCCAGCAGTTTCCATCCACAGTGGGATGTTTCTGGGACTGAAAACGAGGCAGAAGATCATGGAGGGAAGACGTGGTTGAGCAAAGCTGCTCACCTTACAGCAACCCGGAAACAGACAGGAGGAGGGGAGGGGAGGAGCCAGGGGAGGACATGATCCCAAGGCACACCCCTAGTTTAGTTTAGTTAGGTGTGTGCCTGTGGGTCTGCGTAGAGGTGTGCCCATGTGAGGACAGTGGCCTAAGGAAGCCAGAAGAAGGCGTGAGCTCCCCTGAAACTGGAACTACAATGCTTGTGAGACACCTGATATGGGTGCTTAGAACTAAACTCAGGTCCTCAGGAAGAGCAGCAAGCAGTCTTAACTACAAAGTCATTTCCCAGTGTCCTACTCCCACCGTGATGAAAAGCTCCCTCTGTAGCCATACTCGTCATTGGTCGACCCACCTGTCACTCACAGCAGGAAGCCCCGCCCTTGCTGAGTTCGTTGACTAGTTAGGCTCCCATGACAGCGCCCCTGCAGAGCCCACATTCAATCTTTGTTAAAATTGATATTACAATTATTAATTGAATGTGTAAGTGGAGGGGAGAAGTGGGGAGAATGTATGTGGCACACCCTGGCATGCACGTGGAGGTCAGAGGACAGCTTGCAGGAGTTGGTTCTTTCCTTTAACCATGTGGGTCCTGGGACGTGAACTAAGGCAACATCCTGTACCCGCCGCAGCATCTCGCCAGTCCCCTTTCTTGAAAGGCTCATAAGCAGCTAGGGCTGGTGGGTTGGCTGTGAAATGTTGCTCTGAGCTGCCTCAGAAAGCAGCGCGCTCCTCCATTGTGGACAGCGACCAGATTCCAGACCCCTTCACTTCTCATCCGTGGGGGAAGTGGGAAAGCCTGCCTCCTCCCCGCCGTCTCCCATCTCCTTTTCTCCATGCGGAACCCAGGCTGGAGCTATTATAAAGGAGCAATTTCTTTTCTTCTAAGGGCTCTGAAAAGCTGAGGCTGGTGGGTGAACTGAGGTAGGGGCCGGCTGGGGGTACCGAGCAAGATCACCTCAGAAAAAGAGGAAGCTAAAAGGGGGGTACAAGGAGCAGGAGAAATCTGGGCGCATGGCCTCTCCTCCCTAAATGAATAGCTGAGCCGCCAACCCTCATTCCCTCAAAATCAGCAAATGACATTTTAAGCCCATTTCCACTCCCATCTTCTCTCTGAAGATGTGTTGGGAAGGAAAGGCGGGGCGGGATCTAGTGGGGACATTTGTTTCAGCCCAGATTGAAGAATTGGTGAAAGTGAAATATTTATGTCCTCTGCCCCAGCTTGTTTTCTTCCAAAACTGGGGGCCAGAGCCCTGGTGAGGGAACAGACTGTTGACTTCCGTGTCTGAGAACACCCAACACATCTCCCAGGAAGGCCCCGGCCCCGTCCCTTTGTTCTGTCTGGGCGAGTGAAGCTGTGCTCCAGACAGAATTCCAAATTAGATTGTTTAAATGGCGTTAGCAGCTGCTGGATGGGAAGAGAGGAAGGGTGGAGGTGTCAGGGCCGTGAGTGAGGAGAAAGCTCCAGAGAACATCTGGCCCAGACCCCATGCAGGCTGGAGAGCGTTGGGACACATACACCAGGGCAGATGGCCGCTCTGTAGCTCAGAGTCCCTGCAGAAAGGGTGCCACCTCTTCCTGGGGCGCCCACGGCCTGCGGACCATATGCAGTAGCAGTTGTCTGAGAAGGGCACCTGCTTTCAGGAAGTGACATGCTAAGGGAGTGTTGCTCTGGTGTCTGAAGAGAGGGGAAGTGGAGAGAGAAGAGGCAGAAAGAGAGAGGAAAAAATTAAGAGGGGGAGAAGAGAAACAGGGAGAGGACAGGAGGGGAAAGATGAGATGCAGGATCGATGGATAGTGGAGAGAGAGAGAAGACAGAAGGAGAGAGGGGGGTGGGGTGAAAAGCAGACAGGCATGCGGGGGAGGGGTTCTTACCCTCTGAGGCACAGTTCACCAGAGTGAGGTGTGGACTCAGGGCAGCTGCAGTCCATCACCAAGGTGTTTAGGGCTGGAACCCCCATGGCAGTCTTGTATTGACATGACCACGTGTGACTTCCCTGGCCATGGTGCCAAATAGGCCATCAAATGTCCTTCAGAATGTTCCTGCAGTTTGTGCCTCCTGACACAGGACAAGTAAATGGCCAACCATGGTGTCTCCCAGCTGTGGTCTCAGCACTGAGGGGACAGAGGCAGGAGGAGCCATCTAGCTTCCAAGGCATGCTATGCCTCAAAACCAGCAAGGCAAGCATTCAAATGGGTGGGTGGACTGCGTAAGATAATGAGGCTCCCTAATGTGGGGGGCACCCATAGAACAAAAGGTCATAACCCCTGAGAAACGGCAGATGGCCTTTGAACGTGACTCGGGAAGCAAGCAAGGCCCTTCCTGGCTCTCACACAGAGGTCTGGGTGTTCAGGCATGCCTCTTCCCTGCCTGCAGCCCACTGTTTCCTCAGCTCTCTGGTCTCACACCCAGGCTCTTTGGTCCCACAGAACAGGCTCTCCTGAGGGCAGAGTCTGCCGCGTTAGCCTTAAGTGTAGATTCTGGAGTCACTACCCAGGAATGGCCTGTGAACCCCGGAGTGACCTCTTCTGGGGTGCTGCAGATAGGGTTCAAGTAACAGAACAAGGAAACACGCAGACTGAAGTCCAGCTTAGCTATCCACGCGGGTTCCTTACAGGCGTTCGAGTGAGAAGGTCCTCCCAGGAGCATGGGCAACTCATGGCACCACAACCCAGCATGGGTCACAGCCCAGGACCCCTGATGCTCCCGCAGGGCACACGGCTTATGGACAGCTAGGTGGTCAGGGTCTCACACCCAGTAGCTGTTAACCCTAGCAAGGGGCCTTGTGAGGATCCCAGAAACTCCTGAGCTTGGTTTGCTGCCGAGTACGAGCCTTGTAAGCCAGTCGATTTTGGGGTCATGAGGGGGTCTCTCTCTGGGACGAACTGTTTTGATTGTGGGGTAATGGCTGCAGGACCCTCATTTTTCAGGGAAAGCAGCTGCCTTTTGTAAGTCTTCTGTGCATGAGGGAAAGAGAAACACATGGAGCTTCGGGCACTATGGACGGGGGCGAGAGGTTCCGGATTGTCTAAAGGAAGACAGTGAGGGACTTGGTGACCCCTGGACTTTACACCGACCTCCCTCCTCCCATACCTACAGGAACCTTCAGTCCAGTTCCCAGGTGGCACTATAGTGGGGAGAACATCAGCTAGAGAGTCACCTGTCATCACGCCACCCCAGGCAGTGACAGCTGCCTTTGCTGAAAGGGCGCCCATGGTGGCGGCTACCCTCGAAGAGCTAAAGGGCCGAGGGTCGCTCTGCCATTCCCTTGGATGCCTCTAGCCCTAACAACAGTGTCAGCAGTTAAAGAAGCTCGGTCCCAAGGAAGGAAACCGACCCTCCAAAGTGCAGGAGCCCCCCAACCCCCCGCCCAAGGCCTCCAGAACCTTCCTTTGTTAAAAGCTCCCACACCCACTGAGGCCAGGCAGTCCGGTTAGAGCAAAGTGGTGGAAATCAGGCAACACCATCCACGTCATAGACAGTGCCCGCTCAGCTCACTAGGGGACCCACACGAAGATCGAACTGCCCATCGGTTACACACGTGCAGGGGGCCTAGGTCCAGTCCACGCATGCCCTTTGGTTGGTGCTTCCATCTCTTAGGCCTGCCCCCCATGGGTCTATGTAGGTTAACTCTGTTCGAGGAGCTCAGTCCTGACACAATTTGATGTCCTAGGGTGAGTGGGGGCAGGGGGAGAGCTCCCTCTTTTCTGAGGACAAGGGGAGCGGGGAGAGGGCCAGAGGGTAGGAGGGAAGGACTGTGAGGAAAGAACAGAAGGGGCTACAGTCGGATGTGAAGTGTATGTACAAACCAGAAATACATTTTAAAAATAAATAAAACAAAGGCTACCGTGGCCCCCATTGCTAAGAGCAAGCCTGGGCCTGAGGTTTGGCCCTCATTTGACCTTTCTGCAGCCGTCGACTTGTTTTTCACTATCTCCTGCTTGAAAGATGTCTACATTCATTCCTGTGGGTGCCCATCTCACTGGAAATCTGAGCGAGTCTCCCCCATCAAAGGCTCAGTCTGGTGTTGAGCTGCAACAGAAGAGGGCGTCAGGCACCTCGTGTGAGCAGCGCCTTTAGACAGAGCCGAGCCCTTGTGCTGGCTCCTCTCCAGCTCCCGCGTGGCACACCCACCTGGTCTCTAGTCTGCATCGGGACACGCTCTCCCTCGTCTTCTTCATGGCTTACTTCATCTCCCATGTTCTACAGTTGAAGAGCAAGAAGCCGGGCACCGGGGTGCTCCCCTCACACACATCCAGTCTCTGGACAGTCAGACGTGGCCTTAGATGACACTTGCATGCCCATGGCTCCACATTCAGGGGCACAGATGGGACCTTCCCAGAGAGCAGTGTCTCCCTGTGCAGTCGCCTGCATAGGTCCACACACCGTCTCCTTCAGCCAGGCTCCATATTCACGTATCCACTCAATCTCCCCCACTCTGGGGAACCCTAACACCATCAACTCATTGTGTTCCAAACTTCCCTCCTAAATTCTGTCCCACTTCATCGAAGGATGGTAGCCCCAGGTCCCAGTGTCCTTGGAGTCACCCTTGCCTCCCATCTGTCTCATGCCCTTGAGAAGTCGCGAGCCATCTGTTAGGCTCTCTTTCCGTGAAGGACCCTCCCTCTGCATCCCGTTGTAATGGACAAGCTTGACACAGAAAACGTTCCTCTATACAGCATGACTTGTCAATGGAAACTTTTCTATAGAAAAATGTCATTTGTCCAGAAAGTCCAGGGAGAATTCTTTCAGTCAAATCTACTTGAGGACATCTGAGGGCAGTGAGGCTAGCAGGGGCATGAGGAGCCAGGGCCCTCAGGAAGGCGAGCCAAGCACTTGGCATGGCTTTTTTATGGGAAGGAGTTGCTGAAATAGCAAGTTCAAAATGGCCAGTAAAGTTCAAGCTGGGCAGAGTGCTGTGTGTAGCTGGGTTGGGCAGCGGAGAGGTGGCCTCATGCTGCCAAGAAGAATGTGTCACAGCCTGAATGTTGGATGCCAGTCAGGGTCCAGGAAGGGCTGTGACCCAGTGCTGTGTGACTTCCTGGTGACATGTGAGCCGGTATCTACTCACTTCACATAAGTCACTGATCATGGATCAAATAACAATACCACCGAAAAGCACTTTGGAAAACTAATATGTTTTATTAGAATTACCAATATGGGTATAGGTGAGGGTTTACTTCCAGGAGCATGGCTAACACAAAGGCGGTGGCACCCAGCATGGGTGACGTCTCTGAGACGCTGTAAGACTGGGCTCTCTGCATGACTCTCAGGAAGCCCCACACCTCAGAGAGTGTCTTCCCTCCCCATGTATTCTTACTGCTTTAAGGAAGATCCTGTGAATCTAGTAAGTTTCAGAGACTTCCTGAGACCTGTAAGTTGTTTACTTCCGAAGCCGTAAGAGTTCCTCTCCAGAATGGGATTGTTTTAGTTTGGAGGATACTGCTACACAGCATCCAGGAAATAGTCTGACACTAGACCCACACACACACACACACACACACACACACACACACACAGAGAGAGAGAGAGAGAGAGAGAGAGAGAGAGAGAGAGAGAAAGAGAGAGAATAGAAAGCAATCAAGGATCAGTTTCAAGCAATACAGCTTCAGGCTGGCTCAGGTCACTTGCCTCCCCTTCTGGAAGAGCAGCCGAGGAAAGAGACTAATTTAGAAATTTAGAGCAGTGTGTGTTCTGGGCTATAAGTCCAGACACTTCAGACACAAGGAGGAAGGCTTGATGTTGTACCTGGTCAACTTTAGGCCTTTCCCCCCAGGCATGGTTCTGTTAAAATCCTGGGTTTTCTATGTCTTGTTGGGTTGTTCAAAAATGAGGAGCAAAGAGGGAACGAAGAGAAAAACAGGTAGGACAAACAGTTGTACAGTGATGCAGAAACAGCCAGGGTCCAGGCGTGAAAATAGCTATGATGAATACGTTCAGGAAATTTAAGAACAAGATATGGATTCTTGGCCCAGAACTGGAAACTATAAACATAAATCATAAGAGAAATTCTCAGACATAAAAATAAACACCACAAATTAAGCACTTACATGGTAAGACAAGCCCAGTGAAAGATGTGCAAAAGGTTCCGGCAGCCACTTCATGGATGGAGATGCCCAAACCAGGCTATGGAATATGAAAGATACTCGACTCCGTTCATCATCAAGGGGATAACATTAAAACTGTGAGAGGACACCACTCCAGACTGACTGGAACAGGTTAAACTCAAAAGCCTACACACCAAGTGAAAGGTGGCAAGTCTTCCCCGCGTAGGCGGGAACACCACACAAACACACGCACACATGCACACACAGCAGTCACTTTGGGAAAGCACTAGGCAGTCCCCACTGACAACAGGAAGGTGTGCACACTGGGACCCTGATGCTCACACCCCAGGGGTGTTCAGAAGGGACCACTCTGTTTAATACGGACAGAAACGCTCTCTGTCCATTTGCATAGCTGTGGCCAGGTACCCAACATGGCAGCTTCCCAGAGGACTTGTTTGTTTTGGCTTGTGGTTCTGGAAGAGTCAACTGGTGGTCACTTCTCTCCGTGCTTCTGGTTTCAGTTTGAGGCAGAAGACTATGGCCATGGGTGTAGGAGAAGGAGTTTCTCTGTGGAGGAGGAGGAGCAAAGAAATGGAGAAAAGAGAGAGAGAGAGAGAGAGAGAGAGAGAGAGAGAGAGAGAGAGAGAGAGAGAGAGAGAGAGAGAGACCCGGACAAGATACAGCCCAAGGACAAGCCCCTCCGCCTCCTCCAATGGCCCCAACTCTCCATTCCACGCCCATGTCCTAATGCCATCCTACTGCAAATCTATTAAGAGGCTGATCCATCAGTTACCTGACAGCATTTATGATCTAATGGTGTGTGAAAATGCCCCCAGAGACACACCCAGGGAAACCTCAGTCCAAGCAAGCTGATGCCCCCGAGTAACTGTTCTAGGTTGCTTCTCAATGCTATAATAAATACAGTGACAAAAAAACAATATGAGGGTTGTCTTATTGATGGTTCTATTGCTGTGAAGACACCCAACATCTACCTCTGGTCTCTACAAGTGCATGCATGCTTGTGTGCACATACACACACACACACACACACACACACATACACACACGTGTACACACACACACAAACACATGCATACACATACACAAACACTGTCCTGTTTTCCTGGGGAGATATAAGACACCTATTCACCCCGAATAGGGAACTCACGACATACAGAAGTGGCAACTATACCGAAGTCCAGCCTGGTGAACCAGTGAGTTTACTGTGCTTAGTTAACAGAGTGTGGATATGGCTGTACAGTTTTGCCAAGTTGATGCAAACCTAGACATGTCTCAGGAGAGGGAATCTTAATTGAAAGATTAAAAAGAAGTCTCCCTAAGACTGGCTTCCAGGCAACTCTGTGGTGCATTTTCTTGGTTAATGATTAATGTAAGAGGACCCAGCCCACTCCAGGTAGTGCCACCCCTGGGCAGACGGTCCTGGATGGTATAAGAAAGTATGCTGAGCATGAGCAAGCTGCGAAGAGCAAGGCGGTGGTTACTCACGGCTTCTACTTCGGTTCCTGGCCCCGGGTCCCCGCCCTAGATGCCCTTCGCACACCCTTTCCTCTGCACGTGGCTTTTGTGTTTTCCCGCAGCAATAGAACCTCTAACTAGGACAATGAGTGAAGGGTCACAGGAGCACGGGTGACGTGAACTCTGCACCCACCGAGCTCTCTGTGTGGCTTGCAGGCAGGTCCACAGGCCCAGGAGTCTCTGGGTAGCCGTGACGGCCCTGTGGTCATTTGCTGCCTTTATCACCCGGACAATGGACTGCAGTGAGTCGTGTCAGCTTTCCCAGAAATGTGACATTTGTTACTTTCTGAGTCTCTTGAGTTCCCAGTCTTTCATGTATGGAATGCTTAAGGAAAAAAAATTGCTGTACATGCGCACACAGGTGTCTATGCACGTAGGCACACACACAGGCACACACACAGGCACACATGTATAGCAGCAATAGAATGCACTTCTTGTCTCCTCTGCTTCTGACGCTGTGTCTCAACCTCCTGTCACCTCCCACCTGGACCTCTGCAGTAGCTACTGGGCCATCACTCCTTCCCTCTTCACTTGTATTCTGTAGCCCACAGCACAGTGGCTGGATGAGTGGTCTGACCTGGCAGGACTGAGCCCTCAGGCCTCTCTGGCCCCATCCCCGCGACATGCATCATCTATGTTCCTGGTGATAAGACATCACGTCCTGGACTCGGGGAGTTGTACCGTCCCCACTGCCTGGTAGGCTCCTGGCTTGATGGTGGTGTTCTGAAACCTCAGCTTATCTCCTTGGAGACTTGCCTTGATGTCTCAGTTGAAGAAGCTACCCCTCCCTGCTCCAGAGGTGCACTCTCTGCAGACTGGCTCTCCCTCCCCGCATCCCGCCCTCCCTCCCTGCTCAGTAGACAGGAACCTGCGGAGGAGCAGACCTTGTATGCCTTATTATGCACCTCCAGAACACATCAGACAGTGTTTTGCATATATATGAACATAATAATTACATGTGAAATGAATAAAACAAGTTTGGAAAATGCCCATCGCTTATCTCTCCTAGAAAGTCTAATTTACATTAGCATTTTAATGATTCTAAGACATCTTACAGTACAAAAGAAAGCTGCTTAGCCTCCACCAGGCCTCTCCTGGCCTTGGCTGAACACAACATGGGATCTCGAGTCACGTCTGCCAATTCCCCCTGCCTGAGGATGCCCAGGTCTGACACCCTGGGTGTGCTCAGCTTCCCTGTGACTGTCACACACTGAAGGTCACACCCACGTCATGTCTATCTCTGCAGCAACCCCAGAAGCCAGGGTAGGGGTGTTTCCAGGTTCTTGATTTCTTCTGCAAAATCTGAAATAAAGATTCACACCGTTTTGCAAAAGTGGTGAGGAGAATTTATTCAAAGCATGAAGATGAAGATGAAGGAGATGGAGGAGGAGGGAGGAAGGAAGAAAGGAAGGAAGGAAAGAAGGAAGGAAAGATGGACAGACTGCTTTTCCCAACAGAAGTAAACCAGAGAGTGTCAACATCCCAGGTTGCTGTTGACTATAGTTTGGGCTTTTCTTTTCTAGGTCTAAAGAGCAGGAGGAATTTGGCTACTTAAGGTTGTAATTTGGGTGACTTTGGCCGATTACATCATATTTTCAGTTTTCTACACACAGATCCATTCCCACAATGCATCTGGGTTTAACCATACACAAGCCAATTGTGCACAGTGAAGAGATTGGAAATAGGAGATTCTCAATCAGCACTCACTCGGCGGCAGTTTTGACTTAACTGTGCACATACCCAAAGCCAGTGCAGGCCCGGCTGACCTTCCCGCCTTCAGACCAGTATGCACTGGGAATGAGCCTGAGCAGAAACTGCCTGAGTCTGATGGTCAAGTAAGAGCAGAAGAAATGTTTTCCTCTGTAAGTAGGGTGCACATGCAGCTGGGGCGGGGTGGGGGTGGGGGTCTTAGGTTGCCAGCAGGTGCTGGGTGTGTTGTTCAGAGTTGAGTATTTGTGCTTGTAGGCAAGTTCTCACTCTAACAGGGTTGCATGCACAGCAAACTTAGAGTGGCCCTAGGTTACTAAAAGATTGATTGTCCATACATGTCTCCCTCAGTGGTACCTTAGGACATCCTCCTCCTGTTTGGGGACATGAGGAAACTGAGTCACATCATGATGATAGAGGTTGCAGTACGCACTACAGCTGGCAAGTGTAGGTTTCCACCTCCCTGCAAACTAGTGTCCTCACCTTCTCAATTAAGGAAGGCCATGAACTAATGGCCTGACGCAATGTGTGCACCTCTCCACCCCTGGACTCACCCCTGACCGGCATGGGCCGTGGTGATGCATTTGTTGGTTGTTCAACTTCCTGAGGTCACTTCACAGCCGTGAAACACTCTCAAGCACAGGTCATTAGCCACATAAAATTCTCTCAGGCAGACAGATGTCTGTGGGTTCCAGACCAGTCTGGGTCATGCAGTGAGTTACAGCCCAGCCATGGCTACATAGTGAGACCCTGACAAAAAGTGACTTATCTCATAAAACTCACCAAGCAGACAGAAAAGATGGCAAGCTATGACTAGTTCCAGTTCTCAAGAGGAAGGCTGACGGTCACACCCGATGGCCACAGGTGTCTCCTTCTTGTCATTTATCAAGAGCCATTCTAGAAGCTTCTTTGTCATGAGGGCTATAATTAGTGTTACATCAGCTCTTCCTCACTTGTGCTGTGCCCAATGCATGTCTCCACTCTTAGGTCCCGTATCCCAAAGAAACATATCTGGAGACACAAACGAGACTTGTCACCTGTCCCTGGCCCTGTGCAGGAACCCTGAGAGAAGTCACCTCCCCAGGTCAGGCACTCTCCCCAAGCTGGATTTCCTGACCTCGGCATTAATGGGTGTCTTGGGGCTCTGCTGTGGGAGCTGTCCAGCACGGGGTAGACTGCTCAGCGATAGAGAACATTTCACAGTGTCCCCTACCAGAGCCATCTCTCCACAAGAAACCAGTCTCTATGTCAAGTTAGAAGAAAACAAAAGTACTTCACGTCTCCAGAGAGCCTGGCCATCCTGACCCCCCTGGAACAGTGCACTCAGAGAACCCCAGGCGTTTAGTCGGCAGCATGCAGTCACCAGCATTAGGTGTCTTCTTTGGCTCTTTCTCCAAAAGAATATTAATTTCTCCAACCAACAAACAGCTTTCAGGAGTATGCTCTCTAAGAGGCTCAGTCTAAGGGACCCTGCTGTACGGTCGCATGAGAGTAGGCAAGGTGGGACTGTAATTAGTAAAGCAGTTATGCATAGTGGACATAGTGACACCAGCAGCCTTCTGAAGCAGGCTGCTCCTTGGAGGAGGCACTCCCTTCCCAGGCTGCTCACACTCCGACTAATCAGGAAGCCTGCTGCTCACAGTCCCCTGCTCCCCCTAAGTGAGTGTGACTTCCAGGGTCATGTGACCATAGGAATGAATCTCTGCCATCGTCCCAGAGTAAGACCAGGAGGCCGTCAGGGCCCCAGGGGCTCATCTCACACACATCCACTCAGCCCCCTGACATCCTGCCCTGGTGGCTCCACAAAAACCAAGGACAGGGACACACAGAGCACTTCAGGGGTGTAGAGTTAAGGATTGAAGTAGGCCAGGGCCCTGGCACTTCTAGTCAGTGCTGAGGGCTCTGCATTCTCCGTGGCTGATTTAAAAAGGCAGATGTTCTGCTTAAAAGCCATTCCAACAGAAACCCAAATGGCTTGTGTATCAGAGAACGGCAGGAGAGGAGTGTTCTCACAGGAAAGTCTGTTCCAGAGGGAAGAAATCCAGTTCAGTCCTGCTGAAAACAAAAGGAGGGAGGGACTGGGGAAGAGAGGGAAGGGGAGGAGGAAAGGAAGGGAAGGAAAGGGAGACAGAACATTTGAAAAGTCTCTGTAAATCATCAACTGGGCTTGCTGGCTGGGCTATGAGCTCCAGGGAGTCCCCGCCTCCATCTCCCTAGTGCTAAGGTCACAGGCCTGGGCCACTGTGTCTCAGAACCGAACTCCTGTCCTGAGCAGACACTTGGTGCACTGAGCAGCATGCCCAGCTCGCACTGTGACTTCTTTTCATACTTTGACATTTCTCATGGGATGTCCTCCACAGGCAGGAATTAGCATCCACGGAGAGAAAGTTGTGGGAATTCTCACATACCTGCCTTCCCCAGCAGGTTCCTGGATGGCACAGCCCTTGCTAGCAGGAACTCTGGTCCTAGAGAGTAAGTTTATTTCAAGGTGTTGTTGGAATCCGATGGGGGAAGAAAATGCCACCATCCCTGTGGATTTGCAGCATGCAAGGGCTGGGGAAAGGAGAGGAGACATTTGTTTAAAGTCTTCTTCTCCCTCCCCTGCCCACCCAAGAAGCAGCTATAAGGAGAGCCCTTCTCTCTGCACCTAAAGACTTGTGCTAGCAGCTGTCAAGGCCGGGGTGAGGCTGACACCTGCTGCCAGGTTTTTGATCTCTTAAATTGTTGTGCAGGTGCCCTAGGTAGCTACCTGCACTGCAGCTCCTAGAGGGTCTTGTTTTCTTTATTCTCTCTCTCTCTCTCTCTCTCTCTCTCTCTCTCTCTCTCTCTCTCTCCCCGCTCCCCCCTCTCCGCTCTCTCTCTTCTCCCTCCTCCTCTCTCTCTCTCTCTCTCTCTCTGTGTGTGTGTGTGTGTGTGTGTGTGTGTGTTTGTGCACGTGTGCGTGCATATATGCACACACATTATGTGGGTAGGAGAACACACAGAGGTCAGACAACAGCTTTGTGGAATTCTTTCTCTCTCCTCCTTAAGTGGGTTTCAGATATTGAACTCAGGTATCTAGGTTTTATGCAAGTTCCCTTATTGCTGAGCCATCCTGCCAGTCCCCAGGGGTGTTTTTATTCTCACCTTCAGTGGAACGACATCTTTCCTTCCCATTTGTTCATCGAGTGTTCTTTCTCCACACTAGCAGGATGGAAAGAGAGCGAAGTACAGGGCTTATGCACCAGCCTTACCTGTGCAGAGGAGGAGAGTCACCATGCCTGCTGCCTGTGAACACGGATCACCCTGTGAGGGAGCACAGTCACCATGCCTGCTGCCTGTGAACACAGATCACCTGTGAGCATTGTTGAGGATCTAAAGAATGAGATAACCCACTGACCAAACAAAACAGGATTCCTTACTTAATACTGTTGAGAGAGCCGCACTTCCACAGAGCTCCGGAGGACAGGGGGGACGGGTACTCCTGTGGTGCTGGTCTGGGTTTGAGTAGCTTTTCCACTCATAGATCCAACTAAAATGTTCATGATGTCAGAGTTCAGGTGGCCACAGCTGGCAGGTGAATGAACCAAAGCATGATGCTTTAACCGTTACTGGATAAATGCAGGGCTTTGCCCAGTAGAGCCAATGGTTATCCTGGGAATGGGATGCTATTGTCCCTCCAGGTCAACATGGGGTGGGGGCCACTGGCTGTGGCAGTCATGGTCTCTTGCGATGTGCAGCTCATCTTGCTGGGAAATAATTCCTGGGGAGAGCGAATGCTTCCGTGTTAACGTGCTGATGGAATCCTGGAGCCGTGAACATCGCAGTTCCCAACACTTCAGGACTCTCCCTTGGTGGCTGTTATGATGAGCCACATGCCAGTGCGGAAGGAAGCAAGGCAGAGAGAGGTGCACATGGCACCCACGGGACACCTCAGCCCCGACCCTGCCGAGATTGGGCAGGCAGGACCTGGCACCAGCAGGGTAGAGCCATTGACTGGGGCAGTGTGTCTTGGGACAGGGGACATTTCAGAGCTGATGCTGTGTGGGAGGGACACACGGGATGAGGGTATTCACCGGGCTAAGCCAGCTGCGGGCTTGGGAAATGGGGAAGTTGCTTCGCGGAGATTACGTTGAAGTCCTGAGGAGGCATGGAGCTAGCTGTTCAGAGACTGGGAGGGACCAGTGTCCGTAGAGACCTTGGCTTTTGAACTTGATCTAAGACGTAATGGGGATCCGCTAAAGACTCCACTAGAGAGATGCTTGCTGAGGCAAGAGGAGGGCGGCAATGTCTGAAGAGCCGTGAGGAAAATGAGTTCTGGGATCGCTGATGCATCTGATTTATATAGCATCCAAAACTTTCCCTGAGAGCCAGCACATCCTTCATAATTGATTAGGCAAATAAAACTTTACCTCTGACTGGCTGGGGTAATGGCATAGCTTTATGCCCACTCTGAGCTCCCCTCCGCTCGGTGCAGGTTCCTATCTGACCACCCTGAAAGAAAGAATCCGCTGAGCGAGGAGCTCATCAAGCGCTACCTCATGCCGGTGTGGCTCAGGGATGCTGCCCCTCCCGTTTATAAATCGATTCTCTCTGTCTCCAGGAGCCTTTAAGTGTGAGAGGAGTGATCTGTCTTCATTTAAGGCTGTGGGAGGTGGCAGGGAGAGCTGACACCTGAAATAACCTGGCTATGAGGCGATGAAGGTCATTATCATAGGGCACATGGTCTTCCTGTGCTGCCGGCCGCTGTGGCCAGGTGAGCCGAGGAGCCACCCTCCTAGCTGTGTGGCTCCCCAACCCCAGACTTCCTATGTTGAGGTTCTAACCCTCAGGACTTCAGAAAGCATCTGTATTTATTTAGAGACATAGCTGTTCGGTAAGTAATTGAGTTAAAATTAGGTCAGTGGGGTTGGCCCTGCTTCAAGAGTGCTATCCTTACAGGGAGGTTAGGACACAGAGGCACACAGAGGGGTGACCCCTGAGGCTACAGAGGAAAGATGGCATCTACACGCCAAAGCAGGAGGCCTCAGGAAGGACAAAGCTCTGAACCAATTTCCAACTTCCTGCCTCCGGGATGGAGGACAGATAGATGTCTGTTGCTCAGGTCACTCTGTTGTCACAGTCTGGGCAGGTGACTCTGTGCTGTCCGCCCAGCTTCACTCGCTACAAGGACACATCGTGTCTTACAAGTTAGCCACTCACTGCAGGGAAGGTCCGGTTAGTATAACTGTTGCTCTCAAGCTAATTGAGTAACAGGAAAACAATTGTCCAGATCTCCAGCAAACCAGACCCTTCCTAAGGACCTACACTGACTCTGAAAATGCATTAGAGCCCACAGGTTCACAGCAGCAGGCGTGTAGACTGAGTGTGACCGGTCCCAGGTCCATGACAGGGAACCCTGAAGGGGCAGTGTGAAACCCACGCCATGTGCGCTCCCAGCCACTCAGTCACAAGAGAGCTTGTGAGCCAGGCCTAGTGGGAAACTGAATAATATTAATGAAGAAGTGGCCTTTCTGAGACCCTCTTGCCCACCACCCCTGAGGTACTGGGTGGTAGTGAGTGGCCAAAATGTCTTCCCCGGAACATGGGTGACACACGGTCATCAGAAATGAACCTCGCCTTCTGCTCTGCTCACGGGGCCTGCCTGCGTGCCCCTAAGGCTGCTTTGCCCCATCCACCCTTACCTGTGCTCTGAGCCCAAGTCTTTGCCATCTTGGATGTCTGCAGGCCTGGCAAGAACAGATGCTGTGAGTGTGGAAACTGGAGGTGGAGAGAAAGGGTTAACCGCCTGCTGGATGGCTGGACTTCCCCAGGAAGGACCCCCATTCCTCTTGGAGGCATGGACTGCAGAAATGACCTGCCATCCCAGCAGAGAGAGCAACTGCCCGTAACCCCAATTACCGGGACGGCTAAGAGCCGTACGTCAAGGTGGCTGGTGCTAGTATCTGATCAGCACTTTCTTCTAAAAGCTGCCTATTTATATCCATCCCCACGCCGAGGGCCTGGTGGGAACTGGCCGCGGTGGTGTTCTCGTTAATCGGGGTTCCTTAGCCGCTCTGTTTTTATGAATCAGTGCATTAAATCTCCAGAGAAGAAAATTTCATCCTGTGCTTGCTGGAGTTGATGGGAGATGGGGACTGCCACCTCTGTAAAGTCACAACCTCCAAGTGTCCTTGCGAGCTATTGAGACCTGCAGCCCAGGCACACCAGCCCAGATAGGCCACTGTCTATAGACCACTGCTCACATAGCCTTCCCCCTCTTCCACAGCTCAAGGTCCCACGTGTGAGACGGTGCTGCCCACACTCAGGGTGAGTGTCTACCAGTCTCAATGAATACTCAAGACTGTCCCTGCCACACGGAAATACCCACAGGCCAACCTCAACTAAATAATTCTTTATTAAAATTCTGCTCCCGGCTGATTCTAGGATGTGACAAGTTGATATTTAAAGCTAACGCTCTCACGATGGACAACTGGCAGTCAAGTGCATACCCCGCCAAGGGACAAGGGAGGCAGCCCATGCCAAATAGACAAGCTAGAACCTCCAGGCAAGTGCAGCGGCCAGTGGGGTCATGTCTCCTGCATTGCCAGCTGGCGTAGAGACCAACCGCTCTAACCAAAGCTCCCACGGTCAGGTTCCCAGCACAGCGAGCTGGAGGCAATGGTGGGCACCTGGCTCTCCCAGAAGTGGGAGGGGCAGAGGGCGGTGATTTCCACTGGAAGGAGGAGCAGCTGTTCCCTGTGAGCCTAGGGGAATTGGTGCCTGGCAAGAGGTTTGACCTAACTTCCCTTGTTGAGCCTTCTGGAAGGATTCCTTGAAGATGTACATTGTCTTCTTCATGTGGTGAGGATCACAGATGGTGACCAGGGTTACTCGCTCTCCTAATGTGGGGGAGTGAAGCCCCACACCCCTGGGCGGTCATCCTTGGCATCTCAGCTGCCAATCAGAAGGTCAGGCGAGAGGGGACCCTGGGCCTCTGTCCGGCTATACCTCCAGACTCTTGCAGTTTCCCTTTTCTCTGTCTTTGGGAAGACCTTTGCCACCTAAGGATCTGTTACTGAGATGGCTGTACCAGGAGAAGCCCAAGCTGGTTCCAGAAAAGGCATGGAAGAGGATTCCCCCACTATCCCTGACCTTCCAGCCATCCCAGCGTGGGTAGCCAAGGCCTGGGCGAGTCTGTTGTGTAGCTCACCAGCCCAGCCTCCCACAGCACAGGAAGAGCCACACTGGAAACACAGGCAGGGAAGAAGCGGCGAGGTGAGCGCCCCTCCACAGAGCACATTTCTCTGAAGCGCAGCAGATTTTCACAGGTGTGAGAGCTCTGATAAGCCACGGTCAGGGCCCGGCTGAGCAAGCCACGCTAAGGAGAA
Organism: Acomys russatus; assembly: GCF_903995435.1. Lineage (NCBI taxonomy): Eukaryota > Metazoa > Chordata > Mammalia > Rodentia > Muridae > Acomys > Acomys russatus. The sequence continues at coordinate 44,913,335 of NC_067165.1, forward strand.
TGCTACTTTGCCCAGGTTGAATAGAGACTGTGGGGTTCACAATGACACTTTGTCTCATACTCCAAAGTTAATTGTGAGTGTGAGATAGTTTGCCTGAGCTCAAAGACAGCTTTTACCCGCAGACCATCAAATGTCCCATCAAATGCTGAAGCCGCTTTGGAATCTGAGTGGCCACTGTGCAGCCCATGTGTGAGAAAGAGCTTCAACCACTCACTGCCTGTGCTTTGGCCTCCTCCTGAGGCCAGCCAGGCTGCCAAGCTGAGGACCCTCTGCCCCCATGTCTGTGTCAGTGCATCAGAGCCTGAGCCTGTCTGCCTGGCCCTCCCCAGGGCTGGGGACCTGGTTGCAGTCACAACAGCTTGTCCTCCATCGTCCAACCTATGGTCAAGGCTATGCACCAAGCTGTCACCACCTCTGTGCAGTCTTTGTAGCCACTGCGTGAGCTCCATTCTCCACAGCACCAGATGCCTTGACCCTCTGCTGGGCGCTCGTCAGCATAGACTCTGCAGTCTGTCCAGCTGCCGCCAGGCCCTTTAAGGCTTCAGCACAAAGATTAAAAAGCTCCCAAAAACTCCCTGAAAATGAGCTGATGCCTTGTTTTCCTAACACAAGTGACCCTGAAGGCCACTCTGACAAGAACGGAGCATCAAGGACAGGGTGTCCATGGGGTCTGGTCCCACATCCTTCTGACCTTCAAGTAAGGGGAAGCTGCTGACCACAATTAAGGCTCTGTGGGTCCATTGCTTGGTACTGACGAGGCATCTAACGAAGTCCCTGGCTTCATTTGCTGCTTCCAGCAGCTACTGATCCTAGGCTGGGTGGGGGGGGGGGGGACCCTGAGGAAGCTACAGTTGCTTTCACTGCAGGCATCAGATGTGCTGTAGCTCACCACGGCTCAGCCAACATGTTCAGAGGATCGCTCGCACCCTGGCCATGGATGCAGCCTCTCTGCCCTCATGGTGACAGCAGCAATGACCGTGGACAACATGATTCACAGGATCGGAGTGGCATCTGCTCCTGGTACTTGCGGCAACAGACACTAAGATGGAACCTGCTTCAACTCAGCTGTCCCTGCCTGACGAGGGTGAGTGACCTCCCAAGAGCCACCAGGCGGGAGTGCTGGCTCCGGGGACATCAAAAACCTCCCACATGGAGGCCCCAAGTCTCTCTTGTTCCTCCCAGGTTTGTTAAAATTGATCTTTTTTTTTTTTAATGTATTGACATGTATGTGAACATGAATTTTATTTTTTTAGAAAGGGATGTATTGTGTGCACTGTTCAGAAACTTTAATATTCTATTATATTAATATACCTATTTTCTATTCTCTGAAACTTTTCTGGTTTTGATCACCAAGCAACTCTATTAAAGATTGCACAACAGTCTCACCCTTTCCTTAGGAATACATTTTGTGCATTAAACTTATGGATCAAATTAGTAGGCAATTTTAGACTGATAGCTGTGTTCAAATCAGCTCCACTGGGAAAATTTCCAGATTAGTGGATTTTGCATTGCATCATGAGCGCCGTTGTCTACAAAAGACATATATTACGTCCATTTCACAGCCAATATTTTCATTTTCTTCTTTATTTATTCTTCTCTCAGATATTACATCCCCAGGGCAGCTTCCTTCTCTCCCCTGTCCTCACCTCCACCTCCCCATCCCCTTTTCCTTTTCCCCTTAGGAAAGAGCAGCCTCCCCCCATGATATCACCTAACGTGCTCAACACTTGTTACAATAAGACCAGGCACCTGCCTCACATCAAGGCTAGATGACCGGCCCAGTGGGAGGAGAAGGATCCTAAAAGCAGGCAAAAGAGTCAGAGACAGAGCCAGGTGTGGTGGCACACACCTTTAATCCCAGCACTCGGGAGGCAGAGGCAGGTGGAGCGCCGTGAGTTCGAGGCCAGCCTGGTCTACAAAGTGAGTCCAGGACGGCCAACGCTACACAGAGAAACCCTGTCTGGAAAAAACAAAAGAGTCAGAGACAGCTCCTGTTCCCACTCTTAAGAGTCCCACAAGAACACCAAGCTACACAACTGTAGCGTACAGGCAGAGGACCTAGGTCAGGCCCATACAGGCTCCAGGATGAGCCCTGGTTGGTTGATTCTGCGGGATATGGTCTGGCGGTGTTGCTCAATCCTTCCTCCCTCTCTTCCACGGGATTCCCAGAGCTCTGCCTAGTGCTCGGCTGTGGGTCTCTGCCTCTGCTCCTCTCAGTTGCTGGAGGAAGCCTCACAGTGAGAATCACCACACGCTTTGGTCTACAAGCATAGCAGAATATCATTAGGAATAATTTCTTTTTTTTTTTTTTTTTTTTTTTGCCAGTTATGTTTGGTTTTATCCTAGGACCCTGGGCTATCCAGCCTCTGGTTCCTGGCCCTCCAGGCAGTGTCAGGCGTGAGCTCCCTCCCATGGCATGGGTCTCAATGAGGATGACCAATCATTGGCCGGCCATGGGTCTCAAGGAGGATGACCCGTCGTTGGTCAGCCACTTCCACAAGTTCTGCGGCACCTTTACCCCAGCACATCTTGCAGGCAGGACAAATTGTCCATTGAAGGTTTTGTGGCTGGGTTTGGTGTCCCAGTCACTCCATTGGAACCTTTGCCTGGTTACAAGGGATGACCAGTCCAGGCTGCACAGCCTCCATTATTAGGAGTCTTCGCTAGGGTCACCTTCATAGAGTTCAGGGAGTTTCTATCTCTGAAATGCCCGCCCCCCAACTCCAGTCATCTTTCCCAATACTCTCTCCCTCCACTGCGCCCCCAGCCTGATCTCTCCTGTTCTCACCCCCACCTGCTCCCAGATCACCCATGAAATCTATTATTCTATTTCTCCTTTCTAAGGAGATCCGTGCATATTTTCTTGAGCTCTCCTTGCTACTTAGCCTAATAGTCACTTATAAGTGAGTACATTCCATCTTCATCTTTGGGGTCTGGGTTACCTCACTCAGAATGACTTTTTCTAGTTCCATCTATTTGCCTGCAAATTTCATGATGTTGTTGTTTTTTGTTTGTTTGTTTAACAGCGGAGTACTATTTCATTGTAGAAATGTGCCACGTTTTCTTTATCCATTCTTTGGTTGAATTTGTCTCCAGTTTCTGGCTATTTTGAATAAAGCTGCTATAAACATAGTTGAGCAAGTATCCTTCTGGTAAGATGGAGTGTCCTTTGGGTATATGCCCAGGGCTGATATAGCTGGGTCTTGAGGTAGATTGATTCCCAGTTTTCTAAGAAACCAACATATTGATTTCCAAAGTGGCTGTACAAGTTTGCCCTTCCACCAGCCATGGAGGAGTGTTCCCCTTGCTGTACGTTGGTGACAACATGAGCTGCCACCTGTGGTTTCTACCTTAACCATTCTGACAGATGTAATATGAAATCTCAAAGTCACTTTGATTTTGATTTCCCTGGTGGCTGACGATGATGAACATGTCTTTTAAGTGTTTCTCAGCCATTTGAAATTCCTCTGTAGAGAATTCTGTTTAGATCTGTACCCTGTTTTTCACTGGATTATTTTGTTTGTTGCTGCCTAGTTTCTTGAGTTCTTTATATATTTTAAATATTAGTCCTCTGTTGGATGTGGAGTTGGTGAAAATTGTTCCCCATTCTGCAGGCTGTCACTTTGTCCTATTGACAGGATCCCTTGCCTTACAGAAGCTTTTAAGTTTTGTGAGGTACCATTTTATTTTATTTTTCTGGTTTTTCAAGACAGGATCTCTCTGTGTAGCCTTGGCTGGAGGTACCATTTATTATTTGTCAATCTTGGTGCCTTCACAATTGGTGTTCTGTTCAGGAAGTTGTCTCCTGTGTCAATTCACCACTCTCTCTTCTGTCAGACTCAGTGTATCTGGTTTTATATTGAAGTCTTTGATCTACTTGGACTTGAGTTTTGTGCATGGTGATAGATATGGATCTATTCGCATCCCTTTACATGTCAACATCCAGTTAGCCTAGCACCATTAACGAAGTAAAAGATCGCCATTTTACCAAAAGCAACCTGCAGATTCAATGCAGTCCCATCAAATTCCAACACAATTCTTTACAGACTTTGAAAGAACAATATTCAGCTTCATATAAAAAAAAACCTAGACAGCTAAATCAATCCTGTACAATAAAAGAATTTATGGATGTATCATCACCTCTGATTTCAAGCAATACTACGGAGTGTTAGTAATGGAAACCGCATGGCATTGGCATAAAAACAGACAGGTTGATCAATGGAATTGAATCAAAGACCTAGACATAAATCCACACAACTATGGACAACTGATTTTTGATAAAGAATCCAGAAATATGCAATGGGAAAAAAGAAAGTATCTTTAAGTTCATCTTTTGAGAAACACGGGAGTGGCGAGGGATTCTGATCAGTCCCCAGCTTGAAAAACATGACCTTTTCACAGCACAGGACTTGACTGGGGAAATGACCCAGTGGATAAAGTGCCTGGTGAATGGCCAAATAAAAACTGGACACAGCACAGCACACATCTGTAAATCTAGAATTCGGCAGGCAGAGACAAATGGGTCCCTAGGGCTCGTAGAGGAAGATACCAGACATGGACCGCTGGCCTACGCATGCTCACACACGTGCACGCGCACACACACAGACACGCACACACACAGACACACACACACACACCACCACCACCACCATCACCACTACTAACAACAACAACACCTCCCAAAGAAAACACCTCAGGTCTCACTGCTGTCTTCCTCTAGGCTGATGCAGCTGTGGTCACAACAGGAAGATGTCACTTATCTTCTGAAAGCCCCCCACATCAGCCACAAGCTCTTTCTTGTTTCTGCTAGAGCTGGTGATCTGGGACACCATGACACGCCCGCGCTTTCCACATATTCGGTTTGCAAAGCACCTATTATGCAAACAAGGCCATCAGCCTGTCTATAGGTGTGAAAATGTGGGGTGTCCAACGTCACCCTTGAGGACAACTTTCAAAACATTTCCCCACAGATGCGGCACGAAAAGCATAATTCCAAGACTCTTAAATACACTTTCGTGATGATGGAGAAATGATTTCTACCCACACGTGAAATTATTTTATTATTATGTGCATGCATTAGAAGATTAAGTATTCAAATAAGCAAACATGGCAACAATAACTCCTGATGCTCTCCCACATAATTTTGCTTATGATATGTTGATTAAGCCCGAGTTCATTACTCCAGACAAGCTTACTTAGTCCATTTCATGCCATCCGGACGGCTCAGCCTGCTCATATATTCTCATAACCATCAAGCCCATCCCAGCCTTGGTATATGAGTCTCTGGCAACAAAACTTCAACTTTCACACCAGCCAGTCTGTGCTGTGGAGTTTCCACGCTGGCCCAGGCTGCACTGCGCCAGGCTCCGTCCGCTCGTCCAGAGAAGCGGAAAGTGATTTGAAATGAAGACGTTGGTGGAGAAAACGCACAGAGATGTGAAGGCGTCTGTGCATGGTGGCCACCCCGTTCAAGTCAGGGAGGTGCCAGCGGAGCAGTTACCGGGTGGGAGCCAGCGGCCATGCACTCTGGCTGGAGGGTGTCCTTGAACTTGTTCAGATGTCATTTTCTTCTTGGCCCTGCACAGCGCACAGCGTACCGGGGGCTCCCCTCCCTCTCAGGGCACAGCTTTCCTCCTGGGCACTTGTTACAGGGCCTGTCCGGGAGGTGCAGCCTGGATGGTGTTGGCTCCTATGTGGAGCTGCCGACCTCCCCCTAACATAGCACTGCGCATGCGCACGCGCCAGCACCACAAGCCGCTGACTTCCTCTTGGTTGGGGTGCTCCTATACCAAGTGCTGGGTCTGAAGCCCTGGCAACATCCAAAAATGCTACTTAGCAAAATTGATTCAGGACACAGTACACTGGCAGCGGTGTCTTGCAAGGGCTGACCGTAGATAACTGGGCATAAATCTGAAGCCTACAGGACAAGCTATGGTGCTCTATCAATTCCCACAAAACTGATGGCATTGTGGAGCATAGCATCAACGGTGGAGGGAAAACATGTCTCGTGCCCCATGGAAGCTGTTGTTATCCACTGAGAAGGTTCATGGGTGTGGAGGTATGTGTGCATGAGTGAGTACATGCGCACGTGCACATGCCGAGGCCAGAGGTCAACCTCAGGCAGCGCGCCTCAGATGCCACCACGCTGTTTCTTTATGAGATGGGACTTTCCCTGGCCTGGAGGTCATCACGTAAACCAGACTAGCAATAAGCCCCAGAGATCCTCTCTCTGCCTCCCGTAGCTTGGATTATAAGCCCACACCACGTCTGGCTCCTTACACAGGACCTGGGGGTCCTTCCATCCTGGAGGATTGCTCTGTAACAAGAAGCAAGGCAGGATTGGGGCCTTGTCTCTGAAATGTAACCTCTTACCAGTCTCTCCTCAGGACAGTACAGCAGTGGGCTGGCTCCCCTCCTCAGGTGTCTCTCTGAGTCAGGACTTGTTTGTGGTCCATGTGACAGACACTGACCAGGGGACATCCACCCAGGCATGCGTACACAGGGCTGGGAGCATGGTTCTCATGAACATAGCATGTGGGAGGAAGCATAAATCCCTCCAGTTCTGATATAAGACAGCCAAGGGTGTGTGCCATGTCACAGATAGAGATGGTTGGGTCGTAGGGAACAAAGATAAGCGGGAACCCTGGGGCACGTGCCTTCTAGTCATGGGGGCTGTCAAGAGACTAGTCTGGGACAGGCAGGTGAAGACGGAGGAGGCACAGAACTCCAAAAGTGGCTCGTGGTTATAGACAACAGAAACTAAGGCTAAGGTGATTGATTGATGGAAAGCGATCGGTCGGTCTCTGGTTTTGAGGCTAACGGTGGCAGTGTGCCCACGGAGAGGCTAAGTGTGGGCTCAGTCTGGGAAGCAACTGGGAAAGTCTGCTCAGACATCTCAGAGACACACGGCAAGGCTGAGAGAGCCACTGGGCAAAAGTCACAGTCAGAGGCTGAGTACCTGAGAAGGTGATAGATCTCAGAGGTGACGGAGCTCACCTGCCCAGAAGAGAGAGTGCCCGGTTCTGACCTTCAGCGCTGGAGACTGAAGAGCACTTGCTGTTCTTCTACAGGACAAGGGTTCGATTCCCAGGCCCAGGTCTGACAGCTTCATAATCTGCAATCCCAGGCCAAGGGGATAAGATATCCAATTCTGACATACATGACCAGTACCTACACCCACACATACACACATACACCCGCCTGCACACACATGGTATACACACCCATCTGCATACACATGATATACACACCCATCTGAACTCACGTGGTATACACACACATACACATACCTGCACACACTTAGTATACACACACACATGAACATTCATGGTATACACAGCCACATATGAACACAAACAACATTACAAACACGCATATACACACACACACCTACAGGTACAAGGGACGCACATGACATACACACCCACTCGCACACACATGGTGTACACACACACACGGTATACACAGGCACATATGAATACGTACGGCACTACCAATACACACACACACACACACACACACACACCTTTAAAAATGAGCCCATCACTCGGGACGTTGCAGAGAAGTGCATTCTGGAACACCACCGAGAAGCGGCTGGAGTTACTTGCATCTGTCTTCCAGGCCAGACTCTCCTCTCGGTGTGCAGTGAAGTGTGTGCCTCAGGGGTCCTCAAAGTGCCTGGGACGCTGTGGTTATTCAGCTAACATTTCTCTTTGAACAGTAGGAGTGAGATGGAGCTGATGTTCAGGGGTGATGGGCACTGGGAAGCAGGAAGCCGGTGGAAGGCGAGGGCTGTGTCGAGCCCTGGCATTTCCTCTCACTAGAGGGAAAAGCTTCTCCCAGGGTTAACATCTCCATCCTTGTGACATCAACCGTGGGATCTGACACTGCACGCAGAGCTCTGCCACTTTCCCTTGCTCACTAGCTGTGCTGGGCAGCTTTTGTCAGCCTGAGGACGGATCTCAATGGCGGAAATGCCTCCATCAGAGCGGCCTGTGGACAAACCTCTGGGGCAGTTTCTTGACTAAAGACCGATGAAAGAAGACCAATCCCACAGTGAGCGGCGCTAGGACGGGGGTCATAAGAGAGCAAGCTCAGGCTGAGCAAGCGTGGAGGACGAGCTAGCACGGCCTTTGCTTCAGTTCCTGCCTCCAGGCTCCTGTGTTGAGCTCCTGCCTTGACTTGGCTGAGCAGACTGCCATCCAGGATGTGTGATTCAAATGAGCCCTTTCCTACCCATGATGCTTTTGGTCATAGTGTTTATCACAGCTATAGAAAGCAAATTAGGACACTACTCTCTCTTGGGCACAGCCCTGCTGCCCTGAGCTGCCTCCATGAAGGGTCTCAGTGCTACAGAGAACAGTGGGAGTTTCTGAACAGATTTCATGTGCTGCCCGCAGGCTTGGGTGCACACACCTCACAGAGCAGACCTGGCACCTCACAGCAGCCTCGGGGGTCCCTAGCTCATGATATATCTACCGTTCCTCTCATGTGCATGGCGCCTTTCTAGTATATTCCAGGATACACCTTCCTATTAAAACTGCAAATTCCCACAGGGAAGATTTACTTCCTTTTAACCTTTTATCAGTGGCTTATGCTGTGCTGTGAAGTGAGCCTATGAACAACACCTCAGATCATGGGAGACTCAGGAGGAGCCTGGGTTTCCTATAGCAGAAAGGGACGCCTGGTAAAACAGAGGGTGTGGGGGCAAGAACACACAGCCTCAAACCCTCACTGGCAAGTCCCATCTCAGGAGTTCTGCAGAAAAAAAAAATCTAGAGGGTTTCATCAGACGGACGCAAAGTATCTTCATTGCTTGCTGTCTTACCTTCAAACCTCGACTCCAAGGTCCTCACACTAAATGCCACCGAAGAGCCTGCCTGACATAGTTGAGGATCCTGCTTGAGTTTTTCTAAGACCTAAACAATAATTGAATCCCCGGATACTTAGCAGAGTCTGACCACACACAGTGAAATTATTTCTTAGTCATAAACTGAAAAGTTAATTGGCTTCATTTCTTTAAATAGATTCAATTATTTAAGCAACAATGAATCTTCCAGAGGTATTTACAAGTCAGGGAATGCCTCTAGGAGATGGAGGCTGAGGACTGGCTACCCAGAGGCCTTTGCAAACTGCCACTGAGGGGCTTGCCGATTGGGAACGGATTTATTTGTGCTTATAAAATATAAAAATTGCCCTCAGTGGCATGATTAGATCAGATGCAAGCAGCTTATTAAAAATTAACGCAGCCAAGAAATGGAGGCGCCTTGAAGAAGAGCCTGGTGTTATTGAGAACAGCGGGGGTTCTGAGTGGGGGCATTTGTGGGTTTGGTGAGCGGTCCACCACCTCCTTGGCTGCTCAAAAAGACAGCAAAGCCGCTGCTGGGTTCTCCTGGGCTGTCCCTGCTTCCACTTCTGTCACTTTCTGTCCAACAGCTGGGCTCAATCTTGGCCTCTGGAAAAAAAAAGCTTACTTCCTAAAGCACGCAGAGGGAGGAGCCAGGAGGAGTTTGTCCCTGAGCGTGGGTGTCATTCCACACAGTGGAAGTCCCAGAGTCTTGCTCATATTTCCCTCTTGTCTCCCCGACAACTCTAGCCCTGCTAGGATATTAATTAATCCCAGAATAGTGTCAGTAATTATCAGAGGCTCCAACCCAACCTTTTGCCCCCTTCCTGATGCCTTAATAAAAGTTGCTTTAAAGTGCCCGATCCCGTCTTGGGGTGTGTGATGCCTCTCCCCCGTCCCCTCCTCTACGTGCGATACCTTCTGAAAGAACATGCTGGGAAAGCACGGATAGATCATTAACCTTAACCCCAGATCCCACCAAAGCAAAACTGCTCACAGCTGCGGGGTCAGGTGGGTTAATTAGCAGCCAACATCCATCTCTTTTTAAAACAAACGAAGACAAGGCGTGAGATCAAGGAATGGACGGGCGTAGTGGACCACACGGAATTGGAGCAGGATGGTCCAGTGTTTCCTCTCACAAGTCAGAGAAGAAAGACTGGAGGCTGTGACAAATTCCTGGAGAGACTCACCCAGGAGGCCTCACTGTGGAGAGCACAGAGGGAGTGGCTGCTCACAGAGACGCTGAGGCCCTGGAGCTATCCACAGACGCGGTGCTGAAAGTGGCTCCTGTATGACCCCGGTCTGTTGTGAAATGACAAGTCAAGCTGTGCTTGTTCTTGGCCCAGGGTCCAACCACCACCACACTGAAGAGGGTATGGTTGGTGTCAGTCAGGAAATTACAGTCTGTGCCAAACATAAGAACTCAAATTCAGTCCCAACGCTCATGTGCCCGATGTGGGTGAGTCAATGTTCCAGTGTGGACTGGGAAGGACTCGCAAACTGACCCCTCGCTGAGGAGCTAGTGACAGCTGTGACTTCTCAGGGAAGGGCAATCAGTTTTCCTCTGGGGTGTGTCCCCTGGTAGGTCAACCACGCCCCTGTGGATTGCCTCACTCCCAGGAGTTTGTGGTCAGCACAAACTGGGCTCCGTGGGCTATGACAGAAAGGAGGACATGAAATTAGAAAGGAGAGACTTGGAAGGAGTTATATGAAGGAATGGAGAGTAAATATGATTAAAACATGTCACTATGCATGCATGAAGCTCTCAAAGAGTTAATCAAACATTGTATGATAAGGCTGGGTGTGGCAGCATACACCTGCAACCGCAGCTTGGGGAGGGAAAGCATGGATTCCTGGAGCTTACTAGCCAGGCTAGCCTGACTGGTGAGCCGCAAGCCAGTAAGAGGTGTCTTTTAAAAGTCATGATGGATGGCAACTGAGGAAGGGCACCTGTGCTTTACCTGTGGCCTCCACACACGCATGCATGTGCAGGTGGACACGCACACTTACTCCCGAGTGGGTTATTAACAGCCCCAATCTGCATGTTGTTCTGAGACACGTGCTCTTCAACTTTTATCATCTGAGTCTTGTGGCTTATTGAGACACAGACCTGTCTCACACAGACAGTGTGAAGGACAGGGACATGTGAAACACACACCAGAAGATGCCCATGGGATGGCACACTTACTGATTGTGTGTGTGTGTGTGTGTGAGAGAGAGAGAGAGAGAGAGAGAGAGAGAGAGAGAGAGAGAGAGAGAGAGAAAGAGAGAGAGACAGAGAGAGACAGAGAGAGAGAGACAGAGACAGAGGCAGAGACAGAGAGTATGTGTGAGAATGTGTACATGTGTGAGTGAGTATGTGTGTGTGCATGTGTGAGTGAGTGTGTGCATGTGTGCATGAATGTGTGTGTGTGTGTGTCTGGTATTACATATGCCATGGGGGGTGACATATGTGGAGTTCAGAGGGCAACATCAGGTGTCAGTCCATGACTTCTGTCTTGTTTTGATGTCTTATCTGTGGCTAAGTCACCTGCCCCTGGCTTCTGTCTTCCCACAGGAGCGCTGAGGTTACACCACCACCTCTGGGGTTCTGAGGTTACACCACCACCTCTGGGGTTCTGAGGTTACACCACCACCTCTGGGGTTCTGAGGTTACACCACCACATCTGGCTTTACATGGTTTCTGGGTTTCTGAACTCACGTCCTCAAGCTTGTATGGAAGCTCTTCACTCACTGAGCCATCTCCCAGACACACGCCTGCCAATCTTTGAGTAAAGGCAGCAGGGTCAACCCTGATGTTCCCATCAGAGCCACACTCACCTGAGCGAGACTGCATCACAGGGTCATGTGGGAGCCATCACCTACCCCAGGAGTCACTCCTGTTACGCAGTTCCCTCTCAGAGTGGTATCGGAAAGGCACTGCCATTTCATTGTTTGCAGAACACATCTACACACTGCTTGCCTTTCCAGGAGAATCATTCGACGTTGAAAGTGCCAAAGTCAGTGTAAATATGGAATTAATTAAATCTGTCTGTGCTTGGGTCTTTTCAGAATTAACTTATGAAATGTTTGCCAGTTAAATTATTAACATGTAACTCTAAAATAATGAGTCAGTTTAAGGTAATTTAATCGTTGGAAGGATTACAGTGTGTACACTGAAGTCTCTCCACACAGCTCTGTTCTCAGGCATGAGAAGTCAGTCGCTCAAGGGCTTTCCAGTCTAGCCCCCGTGAATGTGTCATTTCAACAACTATTTCCACCCAATGTGATAACATTTGTTTCACAAGTAGGGTTGCTGGCTCTCACCTGGATGGGTGTGCTCTGAGCTCAGCTCTAGGCTGGTAGAGAAGTCAGAAACAAAGACTGGCCATTTTGTTGGGGTGCAGTGTACCCTGGAGGGTGTCGGCCTCATCTGGATAACTCAGCCCTGGCTCCCTTCCTTCCCACGGGGAAGGGCAACTCAAGGGGAAATTCAGCTAATGCAAGATGTAGGTTCTTCTTAGAAGAAGGGCATGCTGGGATAGAGAGGCCTTCACAGAGGGGCTCCTGTGCTTGCCCCAAGTGCTTTCAGGGCGTGCAGGAGCTTCCTCTTGCCATTAGTAAGAGCTGAGGTCTCAGCCTGCCAGCCTGGGACACCTGTCCATTTTATGCATCAAAGCTGAGCAGCAAGTTCTCTAACTTTGTCCCAAGCAATCCTGTTTTCTTCAGGAATCCAGCTAGGGCCTAGAGATGCATGCTGGGACATGTTTCAGTTGTTGTGGCGTCCTGGGGGAGGACAAAGAGACTCCACACTTTAGCCAGTTGTGGGTCATGAGTCGGGCAGCAAGAACAGTTGAGTTTGGTCTGATCTACAGAATTTGTCATATATTTTAGTTTCAGTGGCTGTTTTTTGAGTACAATGCTGTGTCCGCTAGAGAAAGGCATGACATTTTGTGATGGCGGCAACATGGAGCAAGCTTGGAGCTTGGGCTTCAGAGCAAGTGTGTGGGGCCCCGCGCTGCTTCGTGAAGGCATGAGAAAGGAGGGTGGAAGATGCCAGGCCTGCTGGGGAGGAGGTGCCATTAGTGGGCACACGGCTTTCCAGGGTCTCCTTACAGCAAACAGCTCTACCTGACTCCAGGCCTCCACCAAGCAGGAAGACCTGTCTGCCCCTGGCATCTTCTCTGTTTGTTTCCATCTCCAGCAGGCTCTGTGTGCTGTAAGACCCAGAGGAGGCAGAACAAAGCAAAAAGCTAAAGAGCTGAAATTTTTACTTTCATAGAGTAAAAGCCAAAGGCAGCCAGCCCCACCATCACTGCCCCAGGAGACAGGAGCTGGAGCCGTGGGTTCTAAACGCAAGGCACCGAGATCTGAGGCACTGCTGGCTCTCCCCGGGGGGCTCTCTATCTCTGCACGCCAATTTCATGCTCCGAAGGGTCAGTGACCCATCAGTGGGGTGAGCAAGGACTCCTCTTAGGCGTGGCCCAGCCACTTCATGGTTGATGGGCAAATAGAAATTGCAATCTTAGGACCTGCTGCCCATGGCCAGGAACTGAGACTGAGGTGGTGGGGACTAACCCGAGTGGTAGGAAAAGGCATGAAAGAAACCAACTCGGAGATGCCCAAGGGAGGAGGAGGATGGATGTCTCAATACAACACCCTCCCCCTCGTTTTTTAATACCAATGTTTCTGTTGCAATATTATCCCCATAATTCTCCCTTTCGCCTTTGTCTTCACGTGCTTGTGCTGTAATTTTCAATTTAATTAGTGCAGTTCTGTTAGGTGGCACTGGGTCCCGCTTTATCTTTGCAGCTAATACTGCTAATTGTTCATCCAGCCTTCGGTAATATCTCATTAACTTTATAGGCTATCGTTTCCACATCATCTACGGAATTAATTTTCTGAAAATCTAGAGATGTGGGTGCCCGCAAACATTTTCCTTCAGAATCAAAACAAAACCCTTTAAAAAAAAAAAAACAAGGCACCTGGTAAAGTTAAAGAAGCAAACATGTTTGCTGCCGTGATGTCCCTCAAGAAACGCACATCTAAACCGATCTTTCCTTTAAAGAAATTTAAAAACCTGCCTAAGCAATTCGTCATTTTTATAACAGCCATTATCCATAAGGCATTTATGAATGCACAGATAAAAGACAGGCCTCGGATGCCGAGTGTTTGCAGGCAATACAACATGGGTCCTTCGATTATTGGCTTTAATATAATGAAGTGCCACCCAGATGACTTTTATGGCATCCATCTGATTTCTCAGGATGTTTAATAATAACTACCCCACCTTCTCCCTGGAAAGATTGGCGCTTAGCAGATAACAGAGCAGGGCTCAGCTGGAAGACGCCATCACCGGCATCTATTCTGCATGCCCCAAGTTCGCTTTGTGATCGTCCCCTGTGCCACTTGCCTTTAAACAAGAAGCCCATGCGGTACGCTACCCCTCCCCCTCCCCCCCCCACCATCCCCCCCTTGCCCCTCCCTACTTCTCCTGCCTGGTCCTTTGTGCTTAAGACAGAAAAGGGCACCTTAAGCTCTCTCTCCACACCCCTTTCCTGTGTGATGGACAGCAAGAGGTAACTCCTTTCATTGCTTCATATGCGAGACGGCTTTGCTAATGGGATACATGCACAGGTGGAGGGTACACCGCACAGTGGAGCCAGGAGTTCTTGGCCTGGTCTCTAGTGTTCTTCTGTCTGACTGTCTCCAGGGGCCTTTGGAAGATGTGTGGCTTCCTCTGTAGCTGCAAATGTGTCTTTGAGCAGTTGTGTTGACAGTTGCTGCAAACTGGGGGTTGTGACTAGGTACCCCAGGCTGCACTGGGTAGCAGTGTAATCACCGGTCAGAGGGGAGACAGCTGGGCCAAGAACAGTGGAAATCAGGCTCTGGCTGCCACCGACTGTGGCCATGACAAAGAAGTGGTCAGTCGTGACGCAGGAGGCCCCAAGAATGGTGGCTCCACTTGGTGTTGGAAGAAGCTGGCAGCAAGAGTATCCTGACTGGATAGATTCACAGTGGGTGGACAGAGGACGGATCCAAAGGAGAGGCCCCAAGCTTGTGTAGACTGTCATGCCTGTTCAGCCTGGGTAAGGGTGATGTCCGTGCCCCCAACAGGTACCCAGGCAGGACCTGGATGCCTGAGGCACACCTGTGTGTCCCAATTTATGTCCCACGGTCCCTGGTCTCTCCCTCTGTCCTGCTTGCCTAGACCTCACACACCAGATACCTCCTCTGCCCTGTACCTCTCTGTGCCCCCAAATTACCTTCTGACCAGAAATTAAATAACCTTAAATTGACTCCCTATCTTCTGTTACATGTTAGTAATTTAATTAGCAAACATTCCATGGGTTAATTCCAAGAAGACTCAGGCAGAGATCCCATCACACTGCATCGGGAGGAAAGCACCACAGGGTGAGAACCATCACTTGCCAGGACAGAAGCATCATCTTTCTCCATCATCACTTGCCAGGACAGAAGCATCTTTCCCCAAGACAGAAGTGGCTCCCCCCAGAACATCCAGATCACGTGGTCATCCTAGCATCCACGGCTGAGAATCAGGAAGTCCACGCTGGCCCTGACATCTCAGGGATGATCAGACACAACACGCATAGTGTAGCATTCGGTGACCTGGGGTGCCCGGAAAATAACTTGACAAATAAGCTCCTGGGCCCTCCATTTTCACTCTCCCTGGAAACAGTCAGGGCAATTCAGTTCCACAAATGTTTCCGGCCTTTGATGGTGGGCCAGAAAATGCTCACGCTGAGTGCTTTTGCATAACAGTGGTAGAAACCAACTCAAAATAGCGTCAGCTAAAAAGTGGGCTTTGCGGGCTCCTGTGGCTGAGACACCCAGTGCGATGCCGGCCTTAAGGACCCTCATATTACTGTGACATAAAGAGGGGCTCCTCTAAATGGTTGCCAACTGGTCCGTAAGATCGGTTTGTCTTCAAGGTCACAGCTGTCTTGGACCTGGAGAGATGGTTTAGCTATTAAAGTTTTTGCTGGGCAAGTGTGGAAGGCTGGAACTTGGATCTCCAGAGGCCAAGTTAAATGCCCAGTGGGCATTACATTTTTAAGGTTTTGTTTTGTTTTGTTTTGTTTTTGTTTTTCGAGACAGGGTTTCTCTGTGTAGCCTTGGCTATCCTAGACTCACTTTGTAGACCAGGCTGGCCTTGAACTCACAGAGATCCTCCTGCCTCTGCCTCCCGAGTGCTGGGATTAAAGACATGCACCACCACCACCAGGCAGCAATTTACGTTCTTTGCCCATTGTTTAATCCTTGGCACTGCAAGCCAAACCAAAGCGAGGCAAAAAATAAAAAATAAAAAAATTGATCCAGTTAACAACAGGCTTCCTTCCTCGAACTAAAAAAACCTTGACTTTAAGCACCTTGAGCCCCTCACCTGGTATTCTGACCAGTACCCTGTCCCCAGCCGCAGGTGATCTTACTTAAAGGGCACCATGAGCTTCTGTGAAGTCACAGGACCATGTTGAGGTGGGACTTTGAGGTGATGTACTAATTTGGGGTCCCTCACATGTGTGCTCTGTAAGAAAGCCCAAAAAGCTCAATGCTCTCACCAAAAAGAAGAAAGAAAGAAAGAGAGGAAGAGAGAAAGAAATCGAGAAATTTCTGTTCTGAAATCTTTTAAATCATCCCACAATTTCCCAAACTTAGAGCATTTTACTTTTCTCATTCAGATTTTTACATAACTGGAGTTGGATGTGGCAGGAGGCAGGACCTGAGCTTATCTCATTTGCCTATATGGCCGATTGTCCCTGCCCTTTTTATGAAGTGTGTTCACTGTGGCACCCCGGGGTCCACTGTGCACACTTCCCTGCTGTCACTGGCCTCACCCCGCAGACCTCGGGCCACTGGTCAGCACGGGAGACGCTGGTGCCTGGTCTCCCCTGTTCCACATACCTGTTCAACTGCCTGAAGATGTTCTTGCTTGCTTTTCCTCTCACGGTTGAACTGTCCATCGGTTCATCTGTATTTTCTTTATAAACAGCTGAGATTTGCTCAGAGTTGTGAGATAGTAGACATTACAGAGCAGTTTGAAAGGGGCTTTTCACATGATGCATTAATGACATTCCCTACAGTATTTTAAAGTAAATCTTTAATTTTCTCCATAAAATTTCTATACATCTTCACATAGACGTATTTCTGACCTTTCTTCAGTGTCCATTTACAAAAATATAAATTACACTTTACTTTCCTTGCAGACATATGAAAGTGACAATTTTTTTCTCTCTTCTTTGGCTACTTGTGTGTCTGAGAAATATGTGTGTGTGCCCCTAGCTACTATGTATTAATTTAGAGACAACGATGGTGTGTTGAGCCCTGGAGCTGACATGCTCCTGGTGACAGGAACAAGAGGGAAGGGAATCTATGGTGTTTGCTGCCTATGGTGAGTGTCCTGTGGAAGGGAGGCAGTGGGGAGTGGGGGCGGAGCCTGTTTAAAGGAGGATCACCCTGCTGAGCTGGCGGTCCTAAGGAAGCAGAAGCAAGGGAGTGAGAGAGTGAATTCCCCAGCCTCTAGACCCTCTAAAGGATGAGGAGCACAGCAGGAGGGGGCCGGAACAAGAGGCAGAAGCCTGTGGCTTCTCAAGGAAGGACTTCCCTTTTCTTGATGAAATGTTTGCCTAGGCAGCTTGCAGGAATACATTCTGTCTCTCCATCACATGGACCCCAGGCATCGAATCATGCCCTGAGCCTTGGGAGCAAACGCCTTTACCCTCTGAGCCATCACACCGGCCCTGGCCCCTCCCTTCTTGTGTCTGCACACACTTCTCTATAACTTTTTGACTTTTATGACCGTGCTCACCTCTGCTGCGTTTTCCAGGTTTGGACACAAGCAATATTAGCTGAGAACGTCTGGGTGCTGTTTGTTGGTTTTGTGTGTCTATGCATGTTTTGAAATGTATATTCACGTGTCTACATGGGAGTGTGGAGGCCATTTACCTTGTCTTTTGAGGTGGGCTCTTTCAGTAGCCTGGAACTCACCATCAATCCAGATTAGCGGGGCAACAAGCTGCAGCGTTCTGCCGTCTCCACCTCCTCGGTGCTAGGATTACATGTGTCTGCTGCTATGCCCAGCCTTTTTCTGTGGACTCTGGGTATTGAACTCAGGTCCTCAGGCTTGCACAATGATCCCTTTACTCAGGGCCTCATCTCCCCAGCCTAGAAAGCATCTTGTCTATGAATGTGTGTGTGCACACCCTCCCTTGCCCTCCGCACTAGAAGGAAGCCCCCTGAGCAGCAGCAGTTGTTTGCCCAGCACTTGAACCACTACTGATCACTCAAGAATGCATCTCCCTGCCTGGCGCTAAGCCCTCCCTTACCCTCTCCACTAAGCTTACAGTGTCACCGTGAGGGGCCACCTCCTTGTCTTTCTCAGCTCAGGACCTTAGGTACAACTTTTTCATCGTTGGTACCCACCTGAGGTCAGCAGGCCAGCATGCTTACAGTCTGAGAATATTGTGGCGTGCTCACTCAGATGTGTTTACCTTGGGTTCAGAATATGCCTCTCTCTCACCAAATGGGGCTTGGAAGAATCTAATCAGCAGTAGATTGGTGGATAAGTGACTTAAGCTCCTCAAATCCCTTGACTATAGGAGACTTAGGTGAATATGCAAAGCCAGAATAAAGAGTGGAATTGAGCTGTGTTCCCATAAGCCAGCCGCAGCCTTCCCCACCTCCTTGGGCCACCAAGAAGCCAGCACCAGCCACAGTGCTGGTGGCACTTACTAGGGATGCTTTGGCTTCCATCTCCCAGACAGGAGAGCAGTCTCGGTCATGCAGCACACCGTGGTACCGCCACGTGTAAGTGGCTTCTGATTCCATAAAAGTTTCAACGCTCCCCTGCAGACTGCCAAGGTTCCTTCTATATTTTCTTCCTTGGTTTTTTTGTTTGTTTGGGTTTTCTGGCTTTTGTTTTTGTTTTTTGTTTTTTTGGTTGGGTTTTTGTTTGTTTGTTTGTTTGTTTGTTTGTTTCAAGACAGGGTTTCTCTGCTAGCCTTGGCTGTCCTAAACTCACTTTGTAGACCAGGCTGGCCTTAAACTCATAGTTATCTGTCTGCCTCTGCCTCCCGAGTGCTGGGATTAAAGGCGTGCACCACCATGCCCAGCTTTGTTTTTTGTTTTACAGTTTGTTTGAATCAAAATCCAAGAAAGATCACTCAGATCTTTCAGTTGGTCATTGTATCCCAATGCCTGTTTCCAATATCTATCTATCTGTCTATCTGTCTGTCTGTCTATCTATCTATCTATCTACCAACTATCATCTATATCTATCTATCATCTATCTATCTATAAATCATCTATCTCTATCTATCCATCTATCTCCTCCTCTTCCTTCTTCTTGTCTCTCAATTTCCCCTCTCTATCCCTTTTCTCTCTCTTATCTTTGTCATTCCCTCTGTCTGCCTCTCCCTCCCGCCACACTGCCTCTTTCTTTCCCTTTCCTCTGCCCCAACCCCAACACACTTTCATTTTCTTTCCTGGCTGGAAACATCTTGCACTTCTTTTAGTTGACTTCGGCTGCTAGTGTGGATGGCAGTGCCGAGGCAGGCCTGGCCGGTGTGAGCTCCCAGCTGCCTCCGGGGCTTTGTCCTTGGTTACAACCACACGCTGTTGGGGGCACATGCTGTCTGGCATCTCAAGTCTACGGTCCACAGCAGCTGAGGGCCCGGAGCTTCTCCTGTGGGCTCGGAGGGTGCACTGCTGCCACAGCTTATTTGCTCTTCTCCAGTGGACAGTGGGTTTCCACGGATGTGATGACTCACACTATGAGTGTGCATGTGAGTGTGTGTGTGCAGAGAACAGAGGACAGTTTGCAGGAGTTGGTTCTCTCTGTCCACTCTGTAGGTCCTAGGGGTTGAACTTAGGTCCCTGGGCTTGACAGCAGTCAACTCTACCTGCCGAGCCTTCTCACTGGCCCCTATTTAAGGAATCTTTAGTGAGACGGCAGCAGAGTTTGGGTAGATATTTTTCATTTGAGCTAAGAACCATGCAGTATTATTGAGCCCTTTAGATACTACCCCTACAAGGAAAGCCATGGTCACACTCTAGGACATCAGCACACTGCCTGTGTCTCACAAAGATAATGTCACCATGCAAGAAAACATGAGTATGAGTCTGTCTTTCTGTCCATCCATCTGCATACAAAATTATGTGCGTCATTTCAGCTATACCCTATGTCACAATTTCTGTCTCCACGCACTGCCTGGTGGTTCACACTGACACCCTCTGCACGTTGACCCAGAGCTGTTGAAATGTCTCCCTCCTTCCTGCCCATTCCAGCTGCAGAACCAGAACTGTCACCATACAGGGCAGCATGGTTGTTCGTCTTCCTCCAGCGATGAGCACTTGGCTATGGCTGGCTTTATCTGGTACCCGGGTATGGATGTTGGATTTTGCACGATTTGGCCAAATTCTCCTTCCCATGCACTACAGTGTGCTGAGGTATGAATCCATGCCCTAAGCTCACCCACTGAGAGCTTAACCCAGAAGAACATGGCGCTGGGAGGTGGAGGCTGTGGCGGGCGTTCAGGTGACAAGTCCATGGATGGGTCGCTGCTGCAATGAGGGGTCTCATGGTGCAGTTTTTGTTCCCTGGAAGGCAGAGCCTCTGCTTTGTCCTTGGAGCCGTGAGGTTAAAAACACAGAGAGACAGAACTCTTACCAGATGACTAGACCTGCTGGTGCCTGTCTCCGGACTCCCAGGCTCAACACAAACCTTCTGCTGTGAGGGACCCAGCCTGTGGGGACGGGTTCCAGCAACACAGTACACAGCATTACGTTCCCTGCTGTGATGTTTCCCTACAGCAAGCTGGCAGCCTGTTGCCAACAGGGCCAATACTAGCTGATCTGCAGGGCGCCAGCATATGGTGCAACCAAAGCCTTACCTGGCCAGACAAACAGTGAAACACCAGAGATCTCTGGGGAGGGGGTTTTTAACTCTCCCCTCCCCCATACAAAGTCGGAATAGAAAAGTAGGACATCACCTCCAACTCCCCATCTGGGTCACCCATGTGTTTGGGGTGAAGGTGCTGGCTCATCTAAAGAGGTCCCCACCCAGTGCTTGCTACCACCTTGTAAGAGCAGCAGCCCTCAGCATTTTTCACAGAAAGGGGAGCTGTGGCTCACAGGGCCTCTATATGTTCCACACCTCAGTTAATGTCCAGATTGTACCAGAAGTTGATATGAATTTTTTTCCAATTTCAGCTGGCAGATAAAGCCCACATCAGGCACAAAGTAGCCCAGCACATCTTGGATCTTCTTGAATGTTCTTTGAGTGGCACAATTGGCTCTGGTTGCACTGGCTGTCGGTGCTGGCAAAGCTTTTGCTGTTGCTAGGCAAGTCTCGCACGGGCCCACCCCTCCCCGCCCACTCTGCACATCCTCCTGTGTCCGTGGGTCAGTTGAGGGAAGACGCACACGATGCACACGCTACTCTGTGCTCAGGCTTGCTTCTCCAGTCAAGATGAAGACAGCAGGATGGCACGCACTAAGGAGTTTATGTTCACAGATGACACTACCCCGGCTAACGACAGAACAGACACAATTTGCAGCGACACTATGAGTTTCATCTCTGCTCTCACAAACGAATGTGACAACTGGCGGGTTGGAGCTGAGAGCCGTGGCTTTGATTTTGCATCTAGAGTCTGGACAGCTGTTGGTTTTCTTGAAGCTTCTTTGAATCCTTTGTGTCCCCATTCAGATGCCTCTTGCATCTCAGTCAGGTGTGGTGCAGACTGGGAACAAGAGGTGAGGCAGGTGGATCCCTGTGAGCTCAAGGCCAGCCTTGAGTCCAGGACAGCCACAGCTAACAGAGAAACCCTGTCTGGAAAAACAAACAGAAGAAAACAAAACAAAGTGCCTTTGTAGGGTGGCCCACCGGACTGGAATCTGTTTCCTTCCTGAGGCCAAGGTGGGCTTAGGACCCTACCCTGACCGACCCCAGCACCTCTGGCTTTCCTCAGCACAATAACAAACTGGCAGCCTCTGGTGGGACGGCTGTGCTTGCTGAGTCTGAGACGGAGAAGAGAAGAGAAAAGTCAACAGCGACGTTGTTAAAAAGTGCACGGCAGAGGTTGGAACCACACCACACAACAGATCCACTTAAGAGGTTTAGTAAGAGGATAAGAAACTGTCTCCAGAGACATGGAGGGAGAAGGGAAGGGGTACCCCAGAGAGAGAGAGAGACAGAGAGACAGAGACAGAGACAGAGATACAGAGAGAGAGACACAGTGACACAGAGAGGGGGAGAGAGAGACAGAGAGAGAGAGACACAGACACAGAGACAGAGACAGAGAGAGACAGAGGCAGAGACAGAGAGACAGAGACAGAGATACAGAGAGACACAGTGACACAGAGAGAGGGGGAGAGAGAGACAGAGAGAGAGAGACAGAGAGACAGAGAGACAGAGAGAAACAGAGACAGAGAGAGAGACAGAGACAGAGAGAGAGACAGAGAGAGACAGAGAGACAGAGACAGAGACAGAGATACAGAGAGAGAGACACAGTGACACAGAGAGAGAGGGGGAGAGAGAGACAGAGAGAGAGAGAGACAGACAGAGAAAGAGGGAGGGAGACAGGGGGGGGTAAAGAGGTAGAGAGAGCACAAGCCATGTGGAGGGTCTGTCTTTTATATGGTTCTGGGCAGGGCCACGCCCCCATGGCAGGGAAGCAGTTGGCGTCACAGGCAGGCAGACTGAAGAAGAATCCTAGCAGGAGTGACTCCATCACCACAGCTGGGAGTCTCCCATGGACCATTTACCGGCTGCAGACCCTTGGGGGCTTGGACACAGATCCTCAGAGAAGCCATTGGTGCAACTGTCAGACTGAGGCAGGGAGCCGTAGGCAGGGAGCCACAGAACACAGAGAAGAACACAAATCCTGCAATTCTGAGGCCAGAGAGCCAGGAGCTTCAGTGTCCAAGACACGGGCCATTTTGCTGGCTTTCAGCATCCGACCATTCCTCAGGCCCAGACGGTCTCTCCCACATGAAAGGCAGGTCTTCTGTGTCTGGTGCACTCAGCCTCTTGCACCAACCTCCTCTGGTAACATCCTCAGAGACACACCTAGAAAATAACGCCTTTCTAGAGGCCTCTCGACCCTCTCCCACCACTCCCTGTTTCTTTCTTAAAACTAGTTCTCTGCAGACCAGGCTGGCCTCAGACTCACAGAGATCCCCCTGCCTCTGCCTCTGCAATGCAGGAATCCCTGGTGCTTCTCATTCACCCTTCTAGAAGCCTAAAATCAGTCCTCTTCAGGAGCCCTTGGCAGTCATGATGAACTTGATCAGACTTAGCAAGACATTGAAGAGAGAGGAACGTCACCTCGGACACAGGATGTGGGGTGTTTGAATGCTCGGCCACAGGGCATGTGGCACTATTAGGAGATGCGGCCTTTCTGGAGAAGGTGTGGCCTTGTTAGAGTAAGTGTGTCATGTAGGGGACAGGTTTTGAGGTCTTAGATGCTCAAGCTGCGTCCAGTGTGGCGCACAGTTTCCTTCCACTGCCTGTGGACTGGGATGTAGCTCTCGGCTCCTCCAGCACCGTGTCTGCCTGTGCGCCACTGTGCCTCCCACCGCGATGACAATGGACCGAACCGCTGAACCATAAGCCAGCCCCAATTAGAAGTTTTCTTTTATAGGAATTGCCATGGTCATGGTGTCTTTTCACACCAATGAAACCCAAGCTAAGACACAGCACCAGTGACCTTTTTCTTGCCCATCTCGGGCCAGCAGCCTGACACCTCTTAAGCCCCCTGGACGTCATTGTGAGTCTTCTGTAAAGTGTTTTGGTGTTTGTTTGTTTTTTCTAGACAGGGTTTCTCTGTGTAGCCTTGGCTGCCCTAGGTTCACTTTGTAGACCAGGCTAGCCTCGGACTCACAGTGATGCACTTGCCTCTACCTCCTGAGTGCTGGGATTAAAGGTGTGCACCACCATGCCTGGCTCTGTAAAGTGTTCTTACCTTCTGCTTCTCGGTGCTCACCCTTCCGCCAGGATGGGCAGAGTCCCTGCGATGGCTCCAGGCATCTCCTCAGGGGAGACTCAGCACTTGACAGGTCTCCCAGTTTCCCTAAAAGTCGTTTGGTTGTCTAGGCTTCGTTTTCCATGAACAGATACACAGTGAGTTGCACGGGGCCTGCACACACGCACGTGCAGCCTTCCACCAGCGCTTAGCCACACTGAGGACGCCCACTTTGTGGGGAGAGAATTTTTTTGGGTACTGGAATTTTCAAGTCCTTTGAATGGGAGATCAGCTCCACTAGCCAGAAAAACTCTGAGCTTGAAGGTGATTTTTAAAAATAGCTTGCAGCTAGGTGTGCTAATAAAAGCCAGCGAATGCATGTTTTGCATTATTTGGAAAGCCCCCGCAGATGGCCATGGGCGACGGCTACTTGGTTTGCCCAGGACCTTGCATTAAGTGCCCTTGGCTTTTGACTTGGGGTTCAGATCCTCACCCTCTCAGCTTCCCTGCACGGCTCTTCTTGAGTGTGCATCTGAGAGGTGGCCCTTTCTCCACAGAGAGAGCAGAACTCGTGCCTGGTTGGCCACGACGTTCAGAGCGCAGACCCTGTGTGGGGCTCAGCACCCCCCCTCATCTCTGTGCTGCTACCAGGTTCCTTTCCCTCAATGTCTGCCCAGAATGGAGGAGTTCTGTGTCTTCTAAACCTAGCAAGATAGAGAGCTAGCTAGGTGTTTCATAGCCGTTCTTCCTGTTCTGTGCTCGGAGCTCCCCAGCGTGCCCTTGAGGACAGGTTGGGAGACCAGACTCATGGTCTAAAGCTGTGGGAAGAAAGGGAGCAGGTGTAAGGCCCTGGGAGGTGTAGAAGAGGATCCTGTGTTCTCTGAATGTCTTTAACACAAATACCACAGAGAAGGGTTTTCCCAGATCCTGTGAGCAGTGAGGCTAAGTCACCTTGTATACAATATTGCTGTCTTTAAAGAGTGTGTAAAGCATTTACTGAGCCTGCTTCATAGGAGTGACAGAAGCCCCTTCAGGCCTCCTGGTCTCCCCAGGACCTCTGGCACTCTACCATCCAAGCCTGTTTTCCCCAGAATTCCCTTCCCTATGTGCCCTCCCCCTTTGGAGTGTCTCAGCGGAAAGGAGGTTCATTTGCCTCCAGGAATCCTTCCAGAGACTCAGAATCTGTCGACCTGCATTTAGGGGAAGCCTAGAGTTAACCAATGGGGCTCCTCACGGGGTTGAACCATGGAATGGGGGGAAGGATAGGGCTGAGGTGCAGCATCTGAGATGGGAAAACGACTTCTGCTGGGGGCTGGAGAGATGGCTCAACGGTTAAGAACACTGGCTGTTCTTGCAGAGGACCTGAGTTCAAGTCCCAACACCCACATGGCAGCTCACAACTGTCTGTAACTCCAATCCCAGGGAATCCCATACCCTCTTGTGGCTTCCTAGGGCACTGTACTTACACACACACACACACACACACACACACACACACACACACACACGGTGGGTAGGGGCAGAGTTACTTAAATAAACTTTAAAAAGAAATAAAGAAAATGACATCCACTGAGACTTCTCGCTGGGCTCCGTGTCCACCTCCACAGAGAAGCTCATTGGGGCCTCAGCTCCAAGATCTCCCAGATTGCCCCTGTGCCTCCTTGAGGAAAGCGACACCCGCCCTGTCCCCCTGGCGACGTCCCTATCCCTGAGCACAGGCATCCATCACCTTCACTGTTGCGGATCCCCAAACTGGGCCCTGCACAGACACTGGCTTTATTGCTTGCCTGAAGGCTGGCCTTCGTGGGGCTTGACAAGCCAAGGTGACTTTGGTTGGCAACAATTTAATCATATTGCACAGCCTCTGTCTGTCCTTGCTTTGTCTGAATGAAGAAAGAGGGAGGTTACTGTTCTTGGGTCTCCCATCCTCCTCTGCACCCCATGCCTAAGCCTGCTGCCTTCCAAAGGCCCTCAGGAACATTTCCCTCAATCTGAGATGCATTAGGGAAAGAAAGACAACACAGCCTTTAGGCTGTGACCTAGCCACTCTCACATCTTACGTCTGCACAGCTAACAGAGCAGAGCTGGCCTGTACAGCTTCCAGAATGTGCAACCTTAGAGAAAGCCAGGTATAGGCTTGAGGTGGGGCTGATGTGTGGCCCTGCCATAGCGGTTGTTACAGAGTTGGCCCACCTCACTGTTGGGCACATGGCCCACCTCACTGTTGGGCACATGCCTGGCGCTGCACATCCCAAGCCTGTGACACAGTCTGTTACTCATGGTTGGAGCCTCTGAAGGCAAATTGCTGCGCTCATGTGTCAAGCAGGGAGTGACACCAGCACTGCTTATAAAAGGCTTTGGAACAACAGTCCACCTTGTGCAGTGTGGAGGAAGCATTTCCTCTCCCACAGTCTGCAGGCTGGAGAAGCGAAGGTCTTGTCTCCCCTTGGAGATTTTTCTGTCTTTGTCATCAGCTTGTTCGATGCACCTTGATGTTGGGCATCTCCATAAACCCATCGTCGGTAAAAGTGAATTCAGCAACCCACCACCACCACCACCACCACCACCATCACCACCACCATCACCACCATCACCACCACCACCACCACCACCACCATCACCATCACCACCATCACCACCACCACCACCATCACCACCATCACCACCACACCACCACCCCACCACCCCACCATCATCACCACCACCACCACCACCACCACCACCACACCACCACCACCACCACCACCACCACACCATCACACCACCACCACCACCACCACCACCACCACCATCACCACCACCACCACCACCACCACACACCACCACCACCACCACCATCACCACCATCACCACCACCATCACCACCACCACCACCACCACCACCACCACCACCACCACCACCACCACCACCACCACCACCACCACCACCACCACCACCACCACCACCACCACCACCACCACCACCACCATCACCACCACCACCACCACCACCACCACCATCACCACCACCACCACCACCACCACCACCACCACCATCATCACCACCACCACCACCACCACCACCACCATCACCACCACCACCACCACCACCACCACCACCACCACCACCACCACCACCACCATCACCACCACCATCACCTCCACCACCACCACCACCACCACCATCACCACCATCACCACCACCACCTAGACATCATTCTTGCTTGGGCACTCAGCACACAGCCGAATATTCGTGGCATCCCGGTGATCCTATGGCTGACAGAGAGCCAGGCCTGATGCCCAGCATCTAAGACACCTCTGGACCACAGATCTATGTGGGGGACACAGTGAGCTTCTACTGAGTTCCACAGGATGCTAATCCAGCAGTGCTGTGTGCTGGATGTAGTCAGATCCAAAATGCCAGCCTTCACAGCCAGCAAACACTCGATTCATAGACAGACGCAAAGGTGCTTTGGACATGATAAGGAGGCCAGACAGACAGACAGCTGCCCTTGGATTTGCAGCTTCAACACACCGACTATGGCCTCCACACCCACTTTTAACGTGAGCTTGACCATCTGAGAACCCCGTGAAGGCTGCTCTTCCCAAATAGGACTCTAGTCCATCTCCACATGATGGACGTCTTCTCCCTCTCTCCTTCCTCCTTTTTATCATTGCATCTCATGTGAAACTGTGGAGCCTGGGAATCTTTCCATTGGTCCCCAGGCAGCTTTCATGTCTTGTGGCCGAGGCTGTGCTGGCCACACCTCATGTGTGTCAGGCTCTAGCCACCCTGCACTGTGAGGGGATCTTAGGTAGAGCTGATATTTCTAATTAATAACAAGCCTGTAATGAAGTGCCCTGTGTGTGTTTATTTCTAAGACATCTTCAGGAAGGATTTCTGTAAGTGGGAGTCTGGCTCCCAAGCACCTGGCTACATTATGTTGTCATGAATCGCCAAATCCCTATACAGAAGACTAATGCAAGGCAACCGTTTTGTTTTGCTCTTGGACCTGGCCCCAGGGGGAGGTGTGGGACAAGAACCTGTGCAGATCTTAACAACTCAGTTACTCGGCAGTTGGAGCAAGAGCCAATATCCCACGTCTACTCTCTGAAAGCATGGGGCTCTGGCAAGCTTCCAGGCTCTCTGAGGGACAGCAGCAACTGTTTGCTGTTGTCCCTAATGATTCTGTCAGAGAGATTAGCAATGCTGTGTCAGCCCCAACTATAAGATGGGATAGGCTTACTCTGAAAAAGTCTCAGGACAGACCTAGGGAATCACTCAACATCCATTTCCTTTTTGATTTCTTCCTTTCTTTTTTTTTTTAATTATTTTTATTTTGGGGGTGAAGCATCTGTGTGGGGGTACCTGTGGGAGCCAGAGGAAGGGGTCAGATCTGCTGGAGCTGAAGTTACACGCGGTTGTGAGTCACCTGCTGTAGGTGCTGGGAGCTTATCTCAAGTCCCCTGAAAGAACAGCATTTCGGGTCTCCCTTGTAGGGTTTGGCTTATACTATCGAGTGGTAGTCTGTCTTTGAGAGAAACCAGGGCGGGAACTCAAAGCAGGAATCATGGTAGAACACGTGTACAGACGGCTCTCTCCTCGGGCTCAGGTTCTGCTAGGCATCTTAGACAGGCCAGGATCCAATCATCTGGGTAGGCACGGTGCTCCCCACAGTGTCCTGGGTCCTCCCACATCAGTCATCCACCGCGACAATCTCTGACAGACACGCCTACAGTCTGATCTAGACAATTCCTCTGTTGAGGCTCCCCCTTTCCAGACTATTCCAGATTGTGTCAAGTTGAAAATAAAAGCAAGCACTTAAGCAACAAGTATCTCAACCTCTGAGCCACCTCCCCAACCCCCTTTGATTTTGTTGCCTTTAATTGACAATAATCATTGGGCATATTTGTGGTGGTGTGCGCAGTGTGAGTTTGAAGGCTCGGCTGTGAACTTCTAAGTTCTCCCTCACCTCATCTGAGATGATGTCTTTCATGCCGAGTCTAGATGGGTCAGATAAGTCAACTACAACTGCCACTAACTATAGCTGTTCAGACACTGACTTTGAAAGACCTCTCCTGGCCAGGAGCGAACTCCTCCTGACCTATGCAGTGTCCTGGAGCCAGGCAAGTGGCTCACACGAGGATGCCTCAGTCATCACACGTGGCGAGTCATGGTTCACCCGAAACTTGCCTCTTCAATGAACAAAGAGCTTGGAAGGTAATGAATTAAATGGACAAGATTAGGGGGAGTCTATTCAAAGGGAAAATTCCATTTTTGATGCCTTATTATGTTGTCTCCACGTGAATTACTTAAGTATAAACAAGCGTGTCATTGGAAGAGAAACATGGAGACGTACCCTGAGCACTCAAGTCTTTCCTCACTCCACTCAAATAGGATCCAGGGGGAACTCCCTCTGGTCTGGACCTCACAGAAATTCAGGCTGTCTCATTCTGCAGCCCCAGAGCCATGTTGAGCTGGTCCTGCCAAAGGAACTCTCCGTTCCTATGGACAGACAGCTGAGAGGGTCCCACGCCCTCCAGTCAGCTTGCAGAACACCTGAAAAAATAGCTAGCGACCCGGAATGCCTCTCCCAACCCGGTGGCAGAGTCTCGGGAAGAGGAGATGCTCATGGGAGGTTTCCCTGCCCCAAATCAACACTGGCTCCTCAAGTCAGTTCTCCTTGTTAGCAAATGACCAGCTGTGGGGAAGCCAGATGAATTATTTAAGCCTTAAGTTGTTTCCCTTCTAACTAGTATTAGTAGGAGATTTAATGGCACTGAGTGCAGCCAAAGGACTTGGAGCAAGGTCACCCTCCTCCAAAACAAAGCAGAGACTCCAAGGAACCTGTAAGGGGGAAAAAAGCTGTGAGCTGAGAAGTAGACAGGGTTTCTGGAAGGCACAGTCCAGTCACAGGGACAGGGGCAGCTCCTGGCTGGGCATTGAGTGCAGTTCGGCCCGTCTGTACTCTGTACTCTGATCCTATTTGGAGCCTGAAACCAAGAATTTAGGATTCCAAGTGCCCTATCCAGTTTAAATGCAGGGTTAGTATGACAAGGTGGAATTCTCCTTAGCCATGCGCTTGTAGAGGTATTGAAGGCAGGACTCTCGCAAGAGATAAAGGAGAGAGACAAGACTGAAAGAGAGAGAAGGGGGAGGGGAAGGGAGGGAGGGAGGGAGAGAGGGAGGGAAAGAAACAGAGAGCAGGGAAGATAAGATGGGGAGGAGGGGAGATAGCGACAGAGAGAGGAAGAGAGAAGAGAAAGATGAGGAAGGAGAAACAGGGAGAGAGAGGAGACAGAAGAAACGGAGGAGGAAAGACAGGGAAATGCTGGGTTTGCCGCTGGCTGCCGGGCAGGGAGGCACTGGCATGGCTGCTCACTAACTCATGCCTGCTGGATGCTGGAGGACAAACCAGAAGCCCTCCTCCCTCTTTGAGGGTCCCTACCTATCTTTCTTTTATAGCCCCTGAGTGGATGAAGCCCAACCACGTTACAAAAGGTCACCTGCCTTATTCCAAGTCACTGATTTAAATATTAATCTAAATGCCCCCGCCCCCCCACCCCTAACCCCCCAGCCCCGCCGCCCCCCCAGCCCCACCGCCACTGCAAGTTCTCCTCTGCTGTTTGATCAAATATCTGAGCCCAGAGCCTAGCAGAGCTAACACTTGCTCAACCTGAATGAGAGATCCGATAGAAACTTTAAATTGGCAGCGGTATACAGTAAGGCGAGGCTCTCCTCCCTGGGGAGACTGCCTTCCTTCCTTCCCAGGCTGCCCAGCTTGCAGCTCTGTACTCAGGGAAGCCTCGGCTTTCAGAGGCAACTAGCTGAGGTGGATCTGACTACTCAGGCAGCTTGTTCATTTCGCAATCCAGCCTCACCCACTCCAGCAAGCCATAGGGATGGGTTTCCAGGGGGGTCAGCTGGTGTTTTCACCCTATGGCCTGCCACTCTTTGGTCATTATCGCCCAACCTTAAGGTTTGCTTCTGAGAGACACTGGGTCGGGGTGCGCCTTTGTAGCCAGGGTGGGAAGAAGCAAACCTCAGCATCCACCTCAGCCCCAGCCTGTGGGCCTGGATCTCGGCAACACGAGATCCCTGGCCTGATGATCTGTGCTGTTCCACTATAAAGCTGTGACATCCCCTGTGTGTGCCAGGAGGGTGGAACCTGGTCACAGAACCATGTCTGTGTCGCTGGGAGAGATCGAGGACTACAGGTTGAAAGGATGGAGTCACAGCTTGGGGCACTCCTTTCTTGGTTAGCCAGGTGTGTGGCCATTACTGCAGACGAGCCCAAGACTGCATGTCACAAACACCTGGGACAATATGCCTTGCTGTCTGCTGAGGGACACAGAGTCTGTACACCAAGGCAGCTCTATGGTTGCAGCATGTGGTGGCCTATGTCACTTAAAGGAAGCTGATCAGGAGCTGCACAGATGGCCTGGGCAGTAAAGTGTTTGTGTCTGGGCAGTAAAGTGTTTGCCTCGTAAGCCTGGGGGCCAGAGTTTGGATTTTGAGTAACCACATAAAACCTAAAAGTGGTAGTGTGCACTGGGGACACAGACACAGGAGGATCCTTGGAGTTCGTTGGCTGGCCATGCTAGCCAAGTCAGTGAGCTGCAGATTCAGTGAGAGATGCTGTCTTGAAAGATAAGAGGGAGAGTAACTGGGAGACACCTGACATTGACCTCTGGCCTCTGCCCCACACAGCCCTGCACCTGCCACACTCAGCCCTGCACCTGCCACACACAGCCCTGCACCTACCACACTCAGTCCTGCACCTGTCACACTCAGCCCTGCACCTGTCACACACAGCCCTGCACCTGCCACACTCAGCCCTGCACCTGCCACACTCAGCCCTGCACCTGCCACACTCAGCCCTGCACCTGCCACACACAGCCCTGCACCTGTCTCACACAGCCCTGCACCTGCCACACACAGCCCTGCACCTGCCACACACAGCCCTGCACCTGCCACACACAGCCCTTGTTCTTTCCTCACTCAGATTTGGTGACTCAACTCTGCAGCTTCTGCCAATTTCTGCTGATGGATTCCGTGGTTCATCTGAAAGGAGGTAACTAATTCTTTGTGCAAACACAACACAAAAGAATCCTGAAACCCGTTTGTAGCAAGAACTTTAAACTCATTTGTGAATCTTTTCATCAAATGCAAACATTGGTAGCTTTGAATCGACGGAAAGCCCACAGAAAATGCGTCGTTTTGGGAGGGTAGGTGTCCACGAGGCTGGGCTTTTGTTAGCAGTGATGTGCCAGAAGACATCTGCGGGGATTTGGAAGGACAAGCTTCAGGAGTGTGTGAGCATGTGTGTGTGCACGCGTCTGTGCACGTGTGCATGTGTACGTATGCGCATGTGGCACGTGTGTGCATGTGTTATGGTTTGCACTAGTGGGGATGTATGCTTGTGTGTGTGTGAATGTGAGTGCACCTGAGGGGTAGGTGCAGGGCTGTGTGTGGCAGGTGCAGGGCTGTGTGTGGCAGGTGCGGGGCTGTGTGTGGCAGGTGCAGGGCTGAGTGTGGCAGGTGGAGGGCTGTGTGTGGCAGGTGTGGAGCTGTGTGTGGCAGGTGCGGGGCTGTGTGTGGCAGGTGCAGGGCTGAGTGTGGCAGGTGGAGGGCTGTGTGTGGCAGGTGCGGGGCTGTGTGTGGCAGGTGCGGGGCTGTGTGTGGCAGGTGGGGGGCTGTGTGTGGCAGGTGCGGGGCTGTGTGTGGCAGGTGCGGGGCTGTGTTTGGCAGGTGCGGGGCTGTGTGTGGCAGGTGCGGGGCTGTGTGTGGCAGGTGCAGGGCTATGTTTGGCAGGTGGGGGGCTGTGTGTGGCAGGTGCGGGGACTGTGTGTGGCAGGTGCGGGCCTGTGTGTGGCAGATGCAGGGCTGTGTGTGGCAGGTGCAGGGCTGTGTGTGGCAGGTGCAGGGCTGTGTTTGGCAGGTGCGGGGCTGTGTGTGGCAGGTGCAGGGCTGTGTGGGGTAGGTGCAGGGCTGTGTGGGGTAGGTGCAGGGCTGTGTGTGGCAGGTGCAGGGCTGTGTGTGGCAGGTGCAGGGCTGTGTGTGGCAGGTGCAGGGCTGTGTGGGGCAGGTGCAGGGCTGTGTGGGGCAGGTGCAGGGCTATGTGTGGCAAGTGCAGGTCTATGTGGGGCAGGTGCAGGGCTGTGTGGGGCAGGTGCAAGGCTGTGTGGGGCAGGTGTAGGGCTATGTGGGGCAGGTGCAAGGCTGTGTGGGGCAGGTATAGGGTATGTGGGGCAGGTACAGGACTGTGTGGGGCAGGTATAGGGCTATGTGGGGCAGGTGCAGGGCTGTGTGGGGCAGGTGCAGGGCTGTGTGAGGTAGAGATGGGGTATGTATGATGGAAATGGGAACATGCATGGCAGAGATGGGGGTTGGTGGAGAAAAGGACCTGTACAGTAGATGGGGGCCAATTGTAGTGAGATGGCATTGTGACAGGGAGATAGAGGGACCCTCCTGTAGTCAGATCTGAAGTCATTCACAAAGGGGATTCTCAGAACTGAATATGGGACAGCCCTAGGCTAGCCTGGGTACTCAGCCAAGGAAGCACTCACACGTCCTCCCTCCCACTAGCTCATTGCTCTCCGTGGAGCACCAGGATGCCCTCATTCAGATCAGCTGAGGAAAGGCACATCCATAGGAAGGGACACCTTTCTAAAGATGGCATGCTGTGGCCATCTGACTCAGGTCACCTCACAGGAAGGAACAGAGTGCGGACAGGGTGGAGCTGATGTGCCCAGTCTAAATTTGAGACTTGTTGGTGATTTCATTTTTTAGCATGACTCAGTGAAAGCTCTGACGTGGGGGGGGCTGCTCACACCCTGGGGGAGGGGCTGTTCCCCATTTCTTTTAAGGTTGAGGACTCAGTCATGCTCAAAGCAGACAGCAAGTCAGGGAAGCCAGGGCTCAGGACGTGTGGCGTCTCCTGGACAGACACACACACCCCTGGTGACCTGGAAGACTTCAGCATGCACAGTTATCCTGCCATCTCCCTGAGAACAGAACACAGTCCAGCCTGGGCCATCTGGGCAGGGACACTGCGCCTGCACACTCACTTTAGTCTTGGTCCCCCACAGTTGCTTTCCTCTGAGTGTCCTTAGTGATGGGGTCTCCACCACAGCATTGCTCTCTTTGGGGCTGCCTGCATCTTTTTGATGGTTGCACCATGTTCCGAGACACCGCTGTTTGGGGATAGACTCTGACCAGCCCACCAACCCGGTCCGTAGAAGCACCCTGGGCACTATGAGAAGATGCAGCAGAAATGTGCTGGGACAGATGCTTAAGGACACGGGTCTGTGGGTAAGTGCTCAGAGATTCCTCTTCTTTGCATGC
Organism: Acomys russatus; assembly: GCF_903995435.1. Taxonomy (NCBI): domain Eukaryota; kingdom Metazoa; phylum Chordata; class Mammalia; order Rodentia; family Muridae; genus Acomys; species Acomys russatus. The sequence goes on from NC_067165.1 coordinate 44,947,467, forward strand.
CTGAGAGCACCCACCTTGTCTCCCGTGGTGACTCCTGGTGGTCAACAGCAACCTTTCGACTTCTTGGCTTATGGTTGAGACTAGTTTCCACAAGTGCAGGGTCACATTTTCCTCAGTCTCCTCTCTATACTGTCTGCTGTCTGGTGGTGTCCACATTCAGCCAGGTGTATTGGGTTAGCGCCACCTTAGGGTCCCTATGGCTCAATTCTCACCCCTCAAGACCTTGTTTCTAAATAGTCACATCCTGAGATATTCGGGGTGGGTCTTCCACACATTGGGGGAGGTGTGTCACACAGCCTATACTTTCGCCTGTGCTCCCATGCTGTGGTCTGCTCAGGAACGCTCTAGCAGGAAGAATCGTCTGGAAGATCCACTGGCCAGGTGGATGACACATTCCCATAAAGAGTCGTCCCAGTTAGTGGAGACTGCCGGTGCCTGTGTCTGTCTTCCCGCATGGCCCATGCCTGACCCCTTCCTCCCTAGGGAAGCTTTGCTGGGAGGTTTGTGTCTTTCTACCTGGAAAATGCTTTTCTCCCAATCTATCTTCAACCCTGAAGCAATGGCCACAGTGTGAGGCCATGAATGAGAGGACTGTGGGGCATCTGGGGCACTGGCTAGTGCATACTGGATGTAGGATGGGAAAACCAGGCCAACAGAACCGTCCACTATGCTGGCTAGCTCTAACTATCAACGTGAGACACAACCTAGAGTCAACTTGGGAGGACAGTTGTCATGAGGAATTATGCAGCTCAGGGCGGCCTGTAGGCTGGCCATGGCGTACTTAGTGTCTTGATTTTTAGTTGATTTGTGTTGGGAGCCGAGAGACCCTGGCTGAGCTGAGAGACCCTGGTTGCGTTGAACTCCAGCTGACCCTTTCCAGCCAGCCTATACAGAAAGAACTTATCAAACATTTTGCCTGGCAATGGGCAAACCACAAACAGCGTGCTTGGCCCCAGGAGAGAGAACTTGACCCTGAGAAAAGGAACACTCAGTGTACCGTGGCTTTGTAGCCTTTCTCAGAAGTCACGGTGCATGAACATCTGACGTGCTGTGGTCTCTGGGAAAGACCGCGGGGCCACTTGTCTCCTCCCCCCGCCCCACACATTGTCCCAGGGGTTCCTACCCCGGAAGATTCTGTACTTTCCCACTGCTCTCCCTCCTTCCCCCGCCCTTCCTGAAGCACACTTTAAAAATCATACACCTGCTTTCAGTAAATGACTCTTGATAAGACATCCTTTCTTGAGTCGTGTCTTCTCTCTCGCCCACTCTTCATTCACAGGCCGCGACCCCCTTCAAGACCCCGAATAACTGAACCCGCGGGACGGGGACAGATTTGAAGAAAACCAACCCACTCTGGACAGCACCATTCCCTAGGCAGGCGATCCTAAATTGTGTGAGAGAGAAGAAAGCTGGATCACAAACAAGAAAGCAAGCAACATGGGTGCGTTCCTTTCTCTCTGATCTTGGGAGCGAGGTGTGACTGGCTGTCCCAAAGCAGTGGGCTGTCACCTGGAATCGTGACTGAAATAAACCTCCCTACCCCCCACCCCCTGATAAGTTGCATTTTTATCACAGCCACAGAAAAGAAGTAACACAGGACAATCACAGACAATGGCTCCCTTTGGAGTCCTCAGCTCAAGACTTCTCCCCAGCTCCTGTTCTGCCTTGTAATGTTTCTTCTGTCCCCAAACAGGCACACTGATGTCCTTGGCTGTAGTGATGATTTAAAAGGAAGCTCTCCCTGCTCCCAGATTGGAGTCTCTCCTGTTGGGCAAGCCGCTTTGCTGTTTCCAGAGCCCAGTTCTACTGGTGGAACCTCTTGGAATGACTGCATCACATGCTGGTCATGTGACTTCATGGAAGCCTGGCATGCATCTGGAAGCAATCCCCGGGCAATACTACCATCCTGCTAGGGGCAGTGAGCACTTCAACTTTTGGGCAGAACCGAGCAAGGGGAACAGGTAGGTAGAGGTTATTTGTGTGGCCCTCAAAGACTAGATTGGAGGAGACAAAGGCCACAGGGGGCCTCCAAGAGGACTATGGCCCAGTGCGGGGGATCGGGGGAGCGGTGCAGCAGATGAGGGCCGTCGCGGCTTACAAATGTTACAGTAGCTCTTTGAAGCTGAACTTTGCTGAATTTTCTTGAATATCACTCTTCTTCTTACCACCATTGTTCCTAGAAGGGCTCTATCTGAGTCTCTTAGCCCCAAAGTCCTTCATGGTAGCAGCCTCGGCTGTTAGAACAATGTGCTGTGACGGAGATGCCAGCTGGTCTCCAGAGGACGATGTGTCCTTGACGCTCATCCTCTGTTGTGTCAGGAAGCCTGTGCAAGGCCCTCTGGGAATTGTGGGAAGCCTCCATGCTGTCAGATCCACTGGCCAGGACATCTATAATTGTTGGCCCTCTAGGCCTGGCCTTCGCAGTTGGTGCAGCCACCACGGTCAGGCCTGGGCTAAGTACCACAAAGTGGACTATGACTCCAGGAATCACACATGAGCGGCGTGCAGCGTGAGCGCTGCCCCCCTGCGTCTATAAACCTTTCCTTTCAGATGTAAGAACTGATAAAAATGTACTGAACTGACCAAACCAGGACTGGCCTGCCTGGGAGTCCTTGGTGAGGTCAGGCTCTGACTCACAAACACAGCAGTGCAGACCCCTGGTTACGGACTGACAGGTGCTGTTCTCAGGATGAGAGACTTCATGGGACCAAGTGTTTAGAGTCTTCACTTGTCTTTCTGGCTTCTAAGAGCCAGTCTATTCAGCTAGACTGTCTTTTGATAAAATATGCATTCCTTGACCATCTCAGGCTTTACACGATGAGTACTGATTGCATCTGTCCATCACTGCATCTTCCTTAGCACACCCAACCCATCTCCATCCCAACCAGCATCCTTTTTTGGTTTTTGTTTCTGTTGGTGTTATTAAGAACCTCATGAGTCCACTGTTATTGCCCACATGTATGTGGTCATGTGACTACCCACCAGCCCATGGACAACTTTAGATTCCATGCCTAGTGCTATGACCCCGTTCAAAAGATTGACTAGGGCAATCAAGGCCCCTACCAGGGAACCAACTGTTGGTTTGCTACATGTCCACACTGCAGAAATGTCTTCTACCTGGGTTTATACCCACAGACCTACTGCTCTCGGCTTTGTTGGAGAAGCCTCACTTTACAGTGGGTTGTGGTTCATGTGGAGACTCAGAACTGGTCAAAGTGTTGAGTTTAAATGCCTATGCAGTGCTCAGCTGGCGATGGGTCAGCTGCACCAAGCTCCCACCATCCAAGGCTCAAGGAACATCACAGAAGAGGAAAGAAGGTAAGAGCCGGAGGACAGGCAGGAGAGTGTGGAGTGCTGACTTCTAGGACTGCACAGATGTTGCAGACTGTCATTGCAGACTCTGCCGTAGAGCTGGGTTCCTAGTCAGCCTTGACTAGAGCAGCAAACCGAGACCGCGACCAGGCACAAAGATCACAGGCCGCAGAGAGCCTCGACACCTCTGCACCTCACACTACGCACTGCAGTTCACCTACATCTGGAAGGAACTTTCCGCAGAGAGAAGCTGCAGTGGTGTCCAGTCCTGCTGCAGTTCAGCAGCAATTAACAGCCACCCTAACCCTAGGCTCTCCTGACTCTCCAAGCACCACCCATGTTCTGCTTCCCTCAGGGAGGGTGTGGTGAGGTGTGGCCTCGCTGGAGTAGGTGTAGCCTTGTTGGAGTGGGTGTGCCCTTGTTGGAGTGGGTGTGGCCTTGTTGGAGTGGGTGTGGCCTCGCTGGGTAGGTGTGGCCTTGTTGGAGGAAGTGCATCACTAGAGGGTGGGCTTTGAGGTCTCAGAAGCTCAAAGCAGAACTTGTCGCTCCCAGTTCTTCTCCTGCCACCAGTAGATCCAGATGTAGAACTCCCAGCTTCCTTTCCAGCACACCTGTGCACCACCATGCCTCCCGCCATGATGATAATGGACTAAATCACTGAACTGCGAGCCAGCCCCAATGAACCATTTCCTTTTTAAGAGTTACCATGGTCATGGTGTCTCTTCACAGCAATGGAAACCCTAATTAGGACAGAGGAGCAGGCACACCACCTCCCCCACACACCTGAGAAGCGGCTGTCCTCGCCGCCCCCTCAGTTGTGTGTCTTGTGGCTGACAGGTGCTCTGACAGATGATCTCTAGGACATCACATTGCAGAAGTTTGTATCCAAGTTTCAGAGTCAGGAACAGGGCTGAGAGGCACTTGCCACTCTCTATAGAAACATTTTGCTTTTTTTTTTTTTTTGGTCCCTATGCAGACATTTTAAATGAATATTTATTTATCTTATTCCATGTGTATATGTGTGTGCCTATGTGTATCTGTGTGCACCGTGTACAGGCAGGGGCCCATGGAGGCCAGAAGAGGTCATTCAGGCCCTTTGGAATGACATGCTTTTGAGCCACCAGGAACTGAACTCGGGTCCTCTGCAAGAGCAATAAGTGTTCTGAACCACTGAGCCATCTCTCCAGCTCCCGTACAAACATTTTTATGTATTGTACATTTATGTATCTATGTAAAAAATACATTTACGTATCTTTATGTTATTGAGAGTTTCAAGCTACACAAAGTTCCGGCTTGTCGCCCAGCAAGGACCTTCTCAGTTAGTGTCTCATCCAGGCATCCCGTGTTCAAAGGTCACAAGGCAGCCAACGAATCTCCGCTGTTAAATACGTTCTTTTTTGGGGGCTTCCAACCCTGAGCAACATTTTCCTGTTCCAGATTTCATCTTCCATTTGGCATATTTCTTTTTCCAACAAATGAATCTCCAGCCCTTTTCTAGGTAGTATACGCTCGGGTGCTCACCCTATTTCCCAGCATTCCCAGCACCATAGTGCATCATGCACAGAGAACATGACTTATTAAACCTTTCTCGAAGATGTTTTATTTTTAATTTTGACATCAAGTGTATGGCTGCAATGCTTCCCACTCTAAAGCAGCCAGCTTCTCAGCTCTGTGGACAGAGGAAAGAGGCGGATCATAGGCGTCGCGATTACCACGCCCCATCTGCCCACCAGGAGCTATTTCAGGTCTGTCTCAAGCTGCGTTAAAACCATTCCCTACTAAAGTCCAGGTATGTAGGTGCACAGGGCGGGGGCTGGGTGATGCTCACCCAGTGGGAACAGCCAGGAACCCCTTTCTGGAGCGACACTGGGCTTCAGCCCAGGGGCCATGGTCTGAGCTCAGTTGAGGTTGGGTGACACTTGAGCTGAGAGCTGGTACCTTGTTGAGCAGGTGCCAGGACCCTGTTGTCTGCTTATTTCACACTTAATCTCATCTGGAGATGCTCCTTGCTCAGAGGTCACAAAGCAGAGCTGCAGCCAAGTGCAGGCCACCAATTGGTTGGAGAGCCTGACAGCCAAGGACAGCTATGACATTTTCAAATGGCCAGAAAAGATATCAAAAGAGAAACAGTGTTAGGCGACATAAAATATGAGAATCCTATTTTACCATCCACAGACTCGTGACCTTGGAATACAGCTGTGTTCACACATGAGAGTACAGTCTATACCTGGCTGCCGCTATGAGAGAGAGCTGGAGATGGTGGCTGTGACAAGCCACACATGCGCGCGCGCGCGCACACACACACACACACACACACACACACACACACACACACACACACGTGGGAGATGAACGCCCACTGCAGCAAAACCACTGACCTCTGCTTTTTAGAAACTGTCACTCAGGGAAGAAAGGGGGCAGGCTTAGAGAGCAGCCAGAGTTTTGGTTACAATAGGGGCTCTGAAGATGAATGTATTCCCTCACGGTTCTCGAGTCGAGAGAGCTGAATCACAGCGTCACAGGCTCTGGGAAAAGCCCTCTGAGACACTTCTTGCCTCTTCAGCTTCTGGAAGGAGCTCCAGGCCATTCTTGGCTCCAGTCTGCACAAGTCTGGAGTCAATCTCTGTACTTAATAGATGTCTTACCTGCATCCCAAAGTTCCTCTATCTTTCTATAAAATCCTCAGGCTCCACCACCTTACAGGTGCTCAGTATGGAGAGATGCAAGCCCCTCACAGACCGCGGTGCCGTGTTTGGGCGTGGGAAACACAAACCCTCTGCTCTTCTTTTCTTGCCCATCAGCTGGAGGGGAGTTCTTTTGCTCTACCTGGGTAGAAACCACAAAGTCTGATCTCCGGAAGCTTTTGTCTCCCTCGGTTTTTTTTTTTGACAGCAGCAAATGGCAGCAGTAGGTAATCAGTGATGCCAGCTAGTGTTGCAGACCTTGGCTATTGCGAGCGGTGGCCTTGGCAGCTGCCAGCATTACAGAGCTCAGGGCTGGGGTCTGAGCCCCTTGGTTCTGAAGCTTCGCAGCTCTCAGAGGTCCTGTGGCCACCACCCGCAGGCCTTTGCTCGGCTTCTGACGCCCTTCTCTCTGCCTCCCTCCCCTAGCTCATCTCTCTGCTTTCTACCGTCTTTCTGACCTTCCTTCCTCTCTCAAACTAGCCTGCCACGCTTCAGCCTGCAGCCAGGACCTTTCAAGGCACCACCTCTGTGGAGGAAGCTTCAAGTACCAGGGTGTAAGCTTGGGAGTTTGCATCTTGTTCGGCACATACTTGTGTCCAAATACACCCAGTCCTATTGAGTTGGGGGAACCCTAAGCACCCTGTGGCTCTATTTTCATCCTTCAACTCCTTGTTTCCATATAGCATATGCTGAGATATATTAGGGTGAACACTTCCACACCCCGCACTTTAGCCAGGGCACAGCTCACACTTCCCTCTATCCTTCAAATGTGTGGTCTGTTCGGCAACACTCTAGTCGGGAGGAGCACCTAGAAGATCCACGGCCCAGATGGTCCCACACAGAGTCATCCACGATGGTGGAGACACTGTTAATGTTTGCGCATGCCTCATCCCTCCCTTCCTATGGGAGGCCTGATGGAGAGTCTATGCCAATGGGCTATTCATCCCAAGATGGCTCTTTAGTGGCCAGGGTGGGGGGATCACTCAGACACTGTTGTCCTCTCCCACCAGCAAAGGCAGGATCTGGGCGGATGGATGAGATGGCCCACTGGATCATCGTCAGGCCATGGTGCCTTACCAGCCATGTCACACAGGCCTGCAGGGTGCTGCTAGGCAGATTAGGGACTTGGATTCACGTCTTCAGCTGCCAACAAACTAGCTAAGGCCTCTGTCCAGCGTGTCGTGAGCACCTATATGGGAGTTGCCAGTGCTTTGTATTAGGAGGTCAAGGCCTAGGGCTCAGGGCAGTAGCCTGGCTCTGGAGATTGGAAACAGGGAACTGGGTGTAGTCAGTCTGTGCATGGTGTTAGGGGTTGCATGTGTGTGCATGTGTGTGTGTGTGTGTGTGTGTGTGTGTGTGTGTGTGTGTGTGTGTCTGTCTGTCTGTCTGTCTGTCTGTCTGTCTGTCTGGCAGTCTGTCTGTGTATCTCTGCATATGTCTGTCAGTCTGTCTGTCTGTCTGTCTGTCTGTGCATGTGTCTGTGTATCTCTGTGTGTATGTATGTGTATCTGTGTGTGCATGCACATGCATGCGTGCATGTGTGCATGCATGTGTGTGTGGGTGTGTGTGTGTGTGTGTGAATGTGTATTGGGGGCATCTGTTTGTGTGTATGTGTGTGTATGTGTGTGTGTGTGTGCATGTGTATTGGGAGGGCACCTGTTTTGTGTGGTGACTGTAGCATCTTCAGCTGAGCAGCAGCTGGGCAGTGTGCCCAATGCCTGTAATGGCAGCTCTATGAGGTCAAGCTGTCTCTAAAGGCTGGAGCTTGTTCAACTCCCCTACTACCCTCTCTTCCACCACCGTCCTTCCAGGGCAGCCTGAGAGTGAGCAAACAGCACGGTGCTGGCTAGTTTTACATCAACTTGGCACAAGCCAGAGTCATTTGGAAAGAGAAGACCTCATCTGAGAGATTGCCTCCATGATGCTGGCCTACGGGCAAGCCTGCAAGGCATTTCCTCACTGGTGATTGATGGGGGTATGGGGGGGGGGCTGCTGCCCTGGCATGTCTGGGGTGTAGGAGAAACCAGGCCGGTCAAGCCGCTGAGCATCGGCTTCTGTGGCTTCTGCTTCAGTCCCTGCCCCAGATCCCTGCCTCGACTTCTCCCTCTGCCTTCTCTTCCTAAAGGGTTGTGATCAGGACATGTGAGCCGAGTTACCTTTGGTCATGCTGTTTTATCAGGTCAATAGAAACCCCAAGACAACCCATCAGAGGCCTCAACCCCAGAGGGGGGTTTATCTGACCATCCTCCCCAGAGAGCCAGAGAAGGAATGCTTGGGCCAATCGTATTCTGTTCGTTTTGGACCAATCACAGCCTCTTAACACCCACCAGTCATTAAGGCTTGGATTTTAGACCAAATCCCGGTCCTGCCTTATCATGGCACAGTAGTCCTCCACCAGGGGAAGTGCCCAGCTAGAAACGGTCCATGGAAGCTTGCATCTGCAAAACAAGACAAAAAACCTGCTTCAGACAGCCATGCTTGGGAGCATACCTCCAGGAGTAGGGCCACCAGCTGTGATCTTCCACACAGTGGTCTCAAGGCATCCATGGGCTGTTTGTTGAAGACAGATTGTGCTGGCACAAGGCTGGGCTGGCTGGCTGTTAGACCGATGGTCGGTTTGCTCAAGGCAGCTTGAACAGCACAAGAGAGTTCGATAGCTGTTAATTACAGAGTCAAATTGCCCCCATTCCAGGAGCCTTTGCTTAGTTACAGGAGTATTTACACTATCAACATGCACAGGACTTATCATTATCATGGAAAGTGGTGATACAGCTCAGCTCCTGCTGGGTGCCCAGGGAAACCCCAGCTCTGTCCTACTGCCAATTATCTTGGGGTGTTATAATACCTGGCTCAGTGTAAACATATGGTAGATTATGGTGTTTGAGAACCTGCTGCTGGTGGAATGCAGAGGGCCGGCCGACTGCTCCATCGCTGGACTCAGCACCAACTCTCTAGCCAGGATGATGTCATTTCAAGATTCTTTACTGAACTTGAAAGACCTTCATTTCTAACCAACATTCCTTTCGAGGCTCTGGGCACAGGGCGTGGACATCACTTGTGGATGCCACGTGACTGATGGGGTCGCAGCTTTGTCTCAGGTGGATCCTTGGGGCACTCTGCGCTTTAGCTCGAGGGCCACACGGTCATGCTCTCTTCCACAGTCCTGTGGCTGGAGCACTCAGTGACCTCTCCCTTTACTCTGTTCCTAATGGCTGTTCTCTTTCCTGGCCAGCTGGCAGTCCTGGCCTGAACTGAGCTCTCTGAGCAGCAACAGCAACATGCAGAGATCTCTGGTGTCCTTCAGACGACACGTTCATGGTATCCTACTCTATACTAAGAATCCTCCGTCACCACGCTGCACCATGGGCATGCAGTGCAGACACACGGGTGGGAAGAAGTGGCCACCTCAAGGCCAGCACTTTACGTCTCGCTGATGTCTGGGCTGCTGAAAGGTACACGTGGACCTGGCCATTGACCTGAGAGGGTTGGAAGAACCTTCTAGCCACTGGCAGCTGGAGAAGGCATGCTCATGTGCCTGTCTGTGTTTACACCCTGACCGCTGACTTCCCGAATGCTGTCAAGCTCTTGTCTGAAGGCAGACATACAGCCTTGACCACTATTCCCCAAAGCAATGACATCCCAGGACAGACATCCATGCCTGTCTTCTCTAGATGCCAAAGAGCAGAGAGGGGAGCCAGAACAGCCCAGCTCTGCTCCAGAGAACAGAGTGGGGGCGGGGGAGGTAGGGGTCTGTCTCTCTTGTCTCCTCTCTGCCGAGAGGCTCCCCCAAGCCAGGCAGAGCACTGCACCAGCTGCAGAACCCTTGCTGTAGCCTGCCTCCCCTTCCCGCATGGGCCATTCATTCCCCCAGAAAGCCATTTTTGCCAGGAAAGGAGCCTGTTATTGGCTGGGTAATAGAAAATCTGCCTGCTTCGCCTCATAGCTTTATATGCAAATTGCATTTAGATCGTTAAACCTGCTTTCCCTCTCATCTTCCAGCAGGAATAGAAATCAGTTCAATTAACACACCAAACAAAGCTGAGCTCAGGAGGAGATGGGCTAGCTTTCGGATGCTGGGGTTCTTGTTCCTGGATCTTGGGGGAGGGGTTGTTTAGGCTTCCTAGCAAGCTGAGAGGGCTGTTTGGAAAGAGGATGGGAGTGAGTCCTTCCCAGGGCACACCTGGGCTTGGCCCCAACCCGGGATGTCTGTCTGCTGGAGGTTTGGGAGGCCGACGGTGGGTTGGTTTCTCCTGAGAATGTGTTTATCCATTCATAGTCTGGCCTACATGCCCTGGGCCAACAGTCTCCCCGTGAGGCAGTGGGCTGAGAACCCGGAGTCCAGGACAGGTGACCTCAGGGCCAGCCTTCCTTCTCACCTCCCCAACTGTCCCCATGTAGGAGGGCAGAAGGGCCATGGCCCCTTCTCACACCTCCAACTGTCAGTTTCCAGATTTTTCTCTTGTGTGCGTGTGGGGGGGGGGCAGCCCAACATCAAGTGCTGGGTTAGAGGAAGGTGCAGGCCAAAAGAGGGGGGCTTCCAGGAGTTGCTGAGACAGGTGCCCTACTAGGTCTGTCCTTTTCAATCACCAAGAGCTATGATTTTTCCTGTCTTTTTATCGGGGTGTTTTATACAACGTGTTAGGTGAACCCCTGGACGGAGCAGGGAGTCCCACCAATGTGAAGGGCAGCCCTTGCCCTCCTAGCTAGGAAACCTTTTTTTTTTTTTTTTTTTTTTTTTTTTTTTTTAATGTAGCTCAAGAAGCAGCTTGGACTAGCAGGGACCAGAGAAGGCACAACAGCAAAGTCGGAGGTCAGAACAGCAGGCTGGACGGTAGACTTGTGGGGTGCTAGGAACATGGGCTCTGTCTGCTGCTTGCCCGGTTCCTCTGTCTCTTCATGACACTGGCTCCTTCCTTTGGCATCTGGCTTAGGTAAGGAGAACAGCTGCCCAGCACTAGGAGGCTTGGCCTCTTGTCCACGGTGGGTCTCAGGCTCTGACTCAAAAGCCAGCGCAGCTCCATGATGCCAAGTCCCGCGGCAGGAAGCGGGGGTGGGGGGGGTGGGGGGGCGCACTCTTCAGACAGCTGGGTTGGTGCAGAAACACCAGAAAGAGCTCCCCAAATGTCACCCTGGCTTTCCCCCACTCTGATCTCAAGTCTTCTCTCCCCAGCCCCATTAATATGTCAAACGCTGGTAATTCCCAGTGTTTGAGCAACACACCAGCTTATCTCCGTTACACTTTTCACACTCCGTCCTGGCTTCCTCCCTGGCTGTGCATCTCAGCGAGGAGGTGGCTGTGCTGCGCTTGCTCAGCTAAGTCCTCTGTGTGGGGCACTGCAGTCAACGGTGTGGGAAGAATGGGCCCTGCCATCATCCAACTAAGCTCCATCACAGACAACAGGCTCGAAGTTGACAGAAGCATCATCACGGGCCACAGTGAGACAGTCACTTTCAACTTTTGCATCTGAGATGCAGACATTTCTTTGAGCTTGTAGGTTCTAGGGGTTCTAGGGGTTGGGGGATGGGAAATGCCCTGGCTAGGGCTCGGTAACCCTTACTTTAAACAGCGCCATGTGGAGTTATCCCCCGTGCTCCACCACCGACACTCAGACTTTACTTCCCTCCTTGTTCTGTCACCTCTGTGGCATCTGTGGGGTGTGCACCTGTGGCTCAGTCCCCTGAACCTACCCAACTCCACCCTTTACATTGGCACGACCTGACACCCCTCTTCACGGGGGGGATGACACACGTGCCCGCTGTGCCTCTCCTGCCTTTAACCGTGGGCCACTGTGTGGCCCCCGGGGATTCAGGTTTCTTGACTATACAGTGCTCGGAGCTTTGCTAGTAGAGCGAGGGTGGTGAGATGCCAAGAATGCCGCCCTCCTCACCGCTGACAAAGCGGCCTCTTGAAGTCCTTAGTTCCTGAGAATGGCCTAAGGCCAGTCTAAAAAACGTGATAGCCATCCTAGGAGGCCACCTAAGTCAACAAGTCTCAGTTGTGTCTAAACTGCAGGCCTCTTTGGGTTGGCTTAAGACATAGTTTCACATATACAAATGTCCCAACTGCGGTTTGGGGACTAGAAGGCCCCTCTAAGGCCTGCAGGTCACATACTGAGGGTAGCTAGGATGTGGACCAATATATCATTGACTGTACGCTTATTTAAGACAACATGGGTTCTCTTTTTGAAATACATCTCCAGCCCAGGCAGTCTTTGAACCCCTCTGTGTAGCTAAAGATTCTTTTAAACTTCTGATCCTGAGCATTGGGGTCACAGACAAGCCACACCATGTCCTGTTCACGTGGCGATGGCTTCTGTGCATGCTAGGCAAGCTCTATCTACTGAGCCACATTCCCAGTTCACTGGTGTCCTCTGGCATGGACTCTGCAGATGGACAGTGCCCTGTTGTGATGTCACACGCCTATGTGGAGCACGCTGCCCATTTTAAGTAGAGAAGAAGTTGTCTGTGTGTCACCTAGAGTCTACTTTTCGGGAGACTTGGAAGATCCTTAATCAAGATTGGTTCTGTCTCCAGCAAACTTGGTCACCACCACTGAGAGGACGCAGGGTGACACTGGGTCCCTGCCAGGTGCCCAATGACCCCATGACAATAAGATGCCACAGTCAGAGAGCCCCAGGCACACTTTCTCCAGGCTTGGGGACACCTTGGAATAGATGTCCCTCCAGGCTGGTCACTCAGAGGCCCATTATGTGCCCCTTTAGTGTCTGTCTAGAAAGAGTGGGTCTGTGGGGTGTTGGGCCGTCCTCAGCTCTCTGTGGGTACTGGATAAGCAAGGCATCTCCAAGCCGTTGGGAAGGACCCCAACAGCTTGGTCTCCTTGCACAGTCCAGGCTGCTCCTGTGTTGTCGGCGTGGGGGTATGGAAGGCCTGCCTGTTTGCCGCACCGGTTTTCTCACACGTATCTCAGCTCTGGGCCACAAGACTATTGGGATGGTGACATCAACATCACACTCCTCCTGAGCACCCTGGGGGGGGGGGGGTTGGTGGGGGAAGGAGGTCCAAGAACCCAAGGCTGGGCTCTTAGGAACCAGCCTCACCAAGCCTTGTCAGAGAAGTTGTGTGGCTCCACTTCGGACGCACTGAGCTCCGGACTCCCAGCTCTCTGGGATGAAGAAACAGTGGGAGGCGCTCCAGGTTGATCAAGCACTCTGTCCTGACTTGTGGGTTTGTCACAATTCAGAGGAGGAACTGTGAGAGCTGTGAGGAGAGACAACTGTGGGCTCCTTTGTAGGAGAATGTTAACTTGGAACACAGCTGCTCTGGCAAGAGATGACATCCAAAGACCTTCTAGGTCTGTGTGATCTGGGTAGAATACAAACATGCCTTTAATCTAGGAGACAGAGGCAAACAGATCTGAGTTCAAGGTCAGCTTGGTATAGAGCAAGTATCAGGTAAAGAAAAGCTTAGATCCAGGTACGGTGGTACATGCCTTTAATCCCAAAAGAAGGTAAAGTTAGTTTGTAGAAAGTGATGTCTAATTGAGTAGCAGCAAAGGTGACAAACTAGAAGATTTGACAGAATAGCATATGCCCAACTCTCAGGAGGAAAGGAAAGAGAAGCAACTTAGGAGGCAGTTTTGCAGAGAGAGGAGGCAGTTTTTACCAGGACAATGATAGAGAGATGGGTTGCAGAGAGAAAACTCGGGTGAAAATGGAACAAGCCTTAAAATGAGAAGCCGGAAGATAAGAGCAGACTGCTGAGTTAGTTTAAGGCCAAGCTGAGCAATTCTGGGCCAAGAAAGAAGCCAGATTAAATAAGTCAGCTGGGAGAGGAGTTTGAGCCAGAACAGCCGAGTTGAACCAGCCAGCCCAGAGCTCAGAAAGAACAAGGAAGGAAGGGGGAGCTCATTAAGCAATAAGTCTCAGCAGCTGAAAACATTCTAGGACTAGGTTAGATTGTGCAGAGGGTAGAAGCTTCCAGAACTAGGGCCTAGGTGAGCAGAAGAAGGCAGTAAACCTCCCAGACGATTGAGCCAGGAGAATCAGTTACTTTTATACTCCTTTGTCTGGAAAAGGATGGGGAGGCCATGCTCTCACTACGAGGCTGAACCCACCTTCTAGAACGCCTCTCTACTCAAATGTCTCCCCACTCCGAGGATTAAGTAGAGGTGGCCATGCAGTTCCACCGGCCTGCCTTGTCCCCCTCTAAGCTTGGCCACCAAAGGAAGTCTCCACACCTTGTGCTGTTCTTCCCCATCTGCTCAGCAGCCAAAAGGACTCCTTTGCCCAACGGAGTGGACCAGCAGCTGGTTAGCCACAGTAAGCCAGAAGGACTTCCCTGTTCCTGAGCTGCCCCCTGGCGAGGGCAAGACAGCCCTGAGTGTGGAGGGAGGCAGGGAGGAGACAGGATGCTGGGGAGAGTCAGGTGGACCCCAAGCAAACAGATATGGGTGCTAATTGGCTGGTTTTCCTCAGTAAATAAATGCTTCCTGGATTAAATGGGTACAACTGCAGTATTGGAAAGGATAGAGCTAGCCCAGGCCTGCTTGCCAGGAGCTGTGGACAAGGAGGTGGTTGACCTCTGAGAGGATTCCATGCTACACTCTCCAGAGCCTCCTGACGAGAGCAAACGAGCTGAGGGGCTGAGCCTGGTGTTGGCCACTCTTATGGCCTCTTCCCACAGTGAGACCAGAGAAGGAAATGATGCCCATATTCTCCGGGAATGGGCCCAAAAGATGAGGTTTCCTGGGCAAAAACAGATTGAGAATGGAGCCTGACCTGTGCAGCGAAGGGTCAGGCCTTCCACATTCCAAAGTGGGTCCCCTGGGAACAGCCTGCCCCGAACAGGACAGAGCAGGACAGGAGGGGGCAGGCTCTGGGGTCTTTTTCTGATCCCTGCCTAGTAGCCCCCAACCCGAACTGAGTTGAAGTTCAGCCTACAGCCTGGCCCAAGAATGTGTTCAGGCCATTTCAATTTCAAAGCCCCAACCTTGACCTCAGCAAAGCTTTGAGAATAAGAAGAGCTGCGTCTCACAAGGGTCCCTCCCCCGGCGTGGATCCTAGGAGTCTGTGTGTGTGCCCTGGGAGACCAGGGGAGACTTCTCACTCCAGGTGGGATCGGAGGCTGCACAGGGAGCAATGTGGGGAGCTGTGTTGAAACACCTAACCCTCTAAGCCCTTCCGAAAGGGGGTGAATCCTGTTTGTGTCGCCCTTGAAATTTCTCTAATTGATTAGTCTCCCCAGCTGACTGTGTCAGCATCTCTGTCAGAGTAGGAAGCAAGAAGTTTGCTGAGGGCTGGCTTTCTTCCTTGTTTGTTAAGTTGGGGGGGTGGGGTGGGGAGAGTCCCGGGGGTGAGTCCCAACACCACAGTGTACAGAGGAGAGCCCAATGTGCTGGCCACGTGGCTTGTTGATTCTTTCTTGTAGAATGTAGCCCTAGGAGCAACACAGCTGCCATCTTTGTCGCATCATCTATGACAGCTTGCGTGTGTCTGCCACAGTTGAGCCTGTGGATTGTTGACGTCCCTTCACAGAAGGAAGAGCTGGGAAAGTTCACCGGACCCTCAGCTAAGATTCAAGCCTCTCTTCCCAGCCTTTTGCGGGAAATTCTGCCCTAAGGGCATCTGGTCCAGGGAGGCGCTAGAGAACAGGTTAATTGAGAGGGTTTCATCTGTGTGGCCACAGGAACGCATCTTCCATGCTGGGCAGAGCCACAGTGTGGCTGCTTTGGGGTCACCCATGTTCCTTCCTGTAACCCATCACCCCATCTCTGTAAGGAAGATCAAGAGACTCACTGGTTCCCAGGTTGAACCCTGGTATAATGGTACTTTAGTTTGTTGTTAGGATTTTGTAAGGAGAGGTAGACGCCCCACATCCGGTTAGGCATTAACCGCTAAGGACCTTGAAAGCCACAACCTTCCCCATCTCCTCCTAGACCCACTCCTTCCCTACCCAGCTTTGTGTCATTAAAAAAAATTCCCATCAATTCCAATTCATGTTGCCCATATATTTGTTGGTGTGTGGCCTCCTGCTAGAGTGTGGTTGACCCACCAAGGAGTTATGCTCTTAAAGAAAACTGACTCGCCCCCTCCCAGGACCTATCACTTGCCAACAACTCCTCAGCTAGGCATGGGATGTCATGATTTCCCCTCCCATCTAGGATTTGGTCTGGCTTAAGCTTGCATGGGCCCTGTGCATGCTGCCACGACTCTGTGCATGTCTGCCATGACCCTGTGCATGGCTGCCATGACCCTGTGCATGGCTGCTATGACCCTTTGCATGCTGCCATGACCCTGTGCATGCTGCCATGACTCTGTGCATGCTACCATGACTCTGTACTTGTGGCCATGACTCTGTGCATGCTGACATGACCCTGTGCATGCTGCCATGGCTCTGTGCATGGCTGCCCTGCAGTGTACAGAAGGTGCAGTTTCCTGTAAGTCACTCTCCATCTCTGGCTCCTACACTCTTTCCATCTCATCTTCTGCAACAATCCTTGAGCCTCGGGAGGAAGGTGTGCTGTAGACACCCCATTTAGGGCTGAGCACTGTAGTCCCTTATTCGCTGCACTCTGGCCAGTCATGGGTCTCTGTGTTGATCGCCATCTCCTGCAAATGAAAGTTCCTTTGATGAGGGCTGAGAGATGCATTGATCCTCTGTCGAATGGATGGTGCCCCTCTGTAAACCCATGTCTGAACTGTTTTGACTGATTCAACAACACTGCCCAAGACACAAGCTTTCAGCTGGAACAAATCTATTAAGAACGAAATATGCTCCCCTGAGTATCCACAGCCACTTTCCCCAGATCTGAGGCCTGCCGTGGAGTCACTGAAAAGGATGGAGAGAAGTGAACGGGCCTGT
The DNA here is from genome assembly GCF_903995435.1 of Acomys russatus. Taxonomy (NCBI): domain Eukaryota; kingdom Metazoa; phylum Chordata; class Mammalia; order Rodentia; family Muridae; genus Acomys; species Acomys russatus. The sequence goes on from NC_067165.1 coordinate 44,964,284, forward strand.
GGCCCAGGCTCTCACGTCTTGGGTCTGGTAAGGTGGCACACCTGGCCTGGCTCACCTGACAGGTACCTTGTAGCCTGGAGTTCCACAGGTGTATCAGACAGGGGCTCCTGGGCTTGGGGCAGAGTTCAGGCTGAGAGGGGGAATACTGTCTTAATATGCACGGTGTGCAAATGGCGGGGAGCTTGTCTGCCACACGCACTCCCTCCCCAGGGCTCCTTCCGCACACCAAGCTTCCTCTATATGGACATATGTCTTTGCCAGTTGTGGAAGGCATTTGTGGTTGTCACACCAGACGTGGCAAAGGCCACTGGGCACACCTGTCTTCCCTGATTCCCTTTGGGAAGGGGGATAAAGGGTCATTGATTGTTTTTTGTGGCGTTCTGAGGGTCCCTTGAAGGAGCATCCCTTAGTGGATGGGCAGCTTTTTTCTCTCCTGCCATTTGTCACGAATTTTTATTTATCACAAATTAAGACCTTAAAGTTGTGGAAGCAGAAGAGCTGTGAGATCTCTCCTTGTCACTCCACTGTGGTGTCTTACAGGATGGGTTATGTGGATGAGGAAACATTCTGAGGGGCGGGGACTGCTCTGTGAGGGGCGGGGACTGTGCTGTGAGGGGCTAGGCAAGCTTAGCCTTCCTTTTCTGGAACTTAATTACTAACCGATGTAAACCGTCCAGCAGTTTGGTCTGAGATGTGTAAGGAAGCTGCCAGAGCAAACCAGAGGTAGCAACATCCTCTCCTGTCTCTGCCTCAGTCCCTGCCTTAGCTTCCCTCAGCTGTGGTGCAGCCTGCGAGCTGAAATAGACCTTTTCCTAACCAAGTCGCTTCTTGGTGACGATGTTTCTCTTAGCGACAGAAAAGCATGCTAGGACAGGCTGCTGTGACAAACGCCACGAAGAGAGCGTTAAACTCAGGAAATACATCACCTCCCCTCCCCCCTCCCACTCTGGAGGCTGCGAGGCCAAGGCCAAGGTGCTGCAGCCCTCAGTCTTTTCACTTTTGGCTCCCAGCTGCATCTTCATGCAGTGGATGGAAGAACAAGCCCTTGGGCCTCTTTATAGGGAAATCGGTGTCAGTGCGTGCATGCGTGCGTGCGTGTACATGTGGAGACAGGAGGTCAATATTGGGCGTCTCTCTCTATTGTGTCCCACGTTAGTTTTTAAGACAGTGTCTCCCACTGAACCTAGGTTTCGCTGGCCTGTAAGCAAGCCTCAAGGAAGTACAGGTGTGCCATGGCACACCCTGACTCTTTCCTCCACATGGGTGCTAGCCATCTGAACTCTGGTCACCGTTTGTGTGCAGCAAGCACCTACTTCACTAATCCCATGTGCGGACCCTGCTCTCAGGACGCAGTCACTTCCCTGAGGCCCTGTGTCCCAGCACCTCACACCGGGGAAGAGTCTCTCAGCACATGGGTGGGTTCGGGAGTAGCATCTGCACAGCCGACCTGCAAGATCTACTGCTTTCAGACGCAGGGGTCTGGATTGCACCCACTCATGTTTAGGAGACCCGTTCCTACGCTTCAGAAGGATGCAGAGCGCCCACTCCTGTGGGCCAGGGATGGGCCATTCTTCAGCTGGAAGTCCTCAGGGGTGAGAGGAGGGACGCTGGGTGGGAGAGAAGATGTTGTCTCTGCCACACAAGACTTCTGTCTTCACACTCCCGAAGCTGCAGGAAATAAACAGTGGCATTTCTCACTCTGGTAAGAATGGGTTGTAGAGGCCTAATTTAAACAGTGAAGTCATTAGCACATACGCAAAGGCCGCCTGCCTGAGCATGGGGCTCAGAGGGGAGGACTGGGTTCTCCCAGGACAAGCAGCTTTGTCACTGCTTCCGTCCTTTCACACTGAGCTTAAAGACAGTCACACTTTACATCCCAGTCTGCCCTCCCGCGTCCTTCAGAGCTGACCTCTGAAGTCCAGGGTCTGATCAACAATGCTGCTTGCACGAACCAGAGTGTCGCTTCCATGTAATGTAGCGTGCAGCTGGCTCGCTTCGGATTTTATTTAATTTCTCTTCCTGATTGGGGACTTTGTGATCTACTGCATAGTCTCTGCTCACACAGAGATTCAGTCACTGAATCTTCGGTATGCATGGAGAGGCTGCCTCCTTGCTGTCAGGACGCCCTCCCCATAACCCGCCCCCTGCCCCCCCCCCCGCCAGAAGCGCCCTTCCCTAGGGTTGTTATGGTGCTAGGATGGGAGGGTGTCCCTGGGAGGCCTCTCTGGAGCTTGTACCTAGCTTCTCCGCTATTCTAATCTCCTCATTTGTTATTTTGCTCCCTCACCTCCCAGGGATTGGAACCAGAGCCCTGCTAGGGTGCTAAGCAGACCCTCTGTTCCTGAGCCACGCCCCTTAGCCTCTACCCCTACTTCCCCTTTAGAAGGGTCCGGGTAGCTTCCTTAATGCTGTGATGCTCATTTCGCCATGTGTATTAGTGACTTGTCTCTGTCCTCACAGAAGACCTGACAAAGGCAACTTCATTTCAATCACAATTCAAGATCGCAGCCCATCATGGTGGGGATGTGGGAGCGAGCGCAGCTGGTCACACTGTGTCCACAGTCAGGAAGCAGAGAGAAAAGGGGGCTGGTGTACAGCCTGCTCTCTCCTTATTCGGTCTGGGATCCCAGCCGATGGCACGGTGCCAGCTACAGGCTAGCTAGGCAGCCCCATCTTAGCTACAGGTGTTCTCACCTTCATCAACCCAGGGGTTGGTGTCTGTGGAGATTTTAAGCCTGACAATTTAAGGCTGACAATTGAGATTACCCATCACGCCGAAGACTCTCTCTCCAAATGTAACCCCACTGTGAGGCGTGGGAGCTTAGACCCCGCATAGGCTTCTGTGGGACACAGCTCTGATGGCGCCCTGCAGCTTCTCCTCAAAGGTTCAGCGTCAGTCGACAGGTGTGACTCACTCCGGTGACAAGGGCAGGTAAGTTGTGTCCTGGAGCACAGGGCCTCTGCACTGAGGGTGTCCCTGTGGCGTGTGAGTGCTCAAACCCCAATGTCGCCGCCCTCCTCCTGGCACTCTCGCATCTTGTTGGTGCCATACCTTGGCTGGTCTCTGTCCTTCCTGCTGGTCGCATTGCCCCAATCACCTTCCTCCCCGACAGGAGAGCAGGACGACTCTCTGCTGTGATCATCTCTCACCTGGAGGCAGCCCCTTCTCCTCAGAGCCTGTGTCTGCTGCAGGCATGCTGCTGAGAAACCAACACCTGTCTCTTTTCCCTTTTTCCCCCTTCCAGGCCCTTCTTGGGATCACAGACATTTGAGAGGGTCAATAAAGAGAGTTTAGATTCCCTGAGTTCTTTCAGCAAGGTTTTATGACAAAGGGATTAAAATGGCCTTGAGGCAACATTTGTCACAGAGAATCACACTGAAGGCAACAGTAACAGTATCTGTGTGGAGAGTGGTAGTGACCCCACCCAGCCTGGCTCCCTCCATCCTGCAGAGGTCGCTGCAGAGACCAAACACACCTGGGAATCCTGAAGTCACTGACTGATCTCTTCCTGTCTGGGTATGAGGGTTCTGTGCCCTTCAGGAAGGCCCAAGAGATTTCAGTCAGATCATCTGAAGGAAGACAGGTGTGTGAGGTTTGATGCGATCAGCATGCAGAAAACAATTCTAATCTCCTGAATGATCTTTTATCATTGCTATGAAAAAACATTCCTGATAAAAGCAACTTAAGGGAGGGAAGGTTTCCTGCGGTTGGCAGCTCAAGCATGTAGTCTGTCAGGTAGGAAGGCATGGTGGCAGGGGCATGAGGCAGCTGCTTATTCACATCCAGGCAGGAGGCAGAGAGATGGATGCTGGTGCTCGGTATAGAATGTCCTCGTGGACATGCCCACATCGTTGTCCCCAGGCGATCTTAGGTCCTGTCACATTAAGTGACAGCCAGTGTTAACTGCTGTAGGTTTGTTTTTGTTTTTGTTTTTGTTTTTGTTTTTCAGTTTGTTTGTTTGGTTTGGTTTTTTGAGACAGGGTTTCTCTGTGTAGCCTTGGCTGTCCTGGACTTGCTTTGGAGTCCAGGCTGGCCTTGAACTCACAGCGATCCATCTGCCTCTGCCTCCCGAGTGCTGGGATTAAAGGCGTGCGCCACCATACCTGGCAACTGCCATAGTCCTTTATCGAGGGCCTAGACTATTGAGGATGGTCCCCAATGAGATGCCACCATTAATAAGGTGGCAGACTCATTCTGTACAATTATCAATCATGTCTTCAAGGCGGAGCTGCACCCCACATATCTCTACACCCTGTCCCCAGAACTTGAAAAATCAGCACCAGCAGCAGTATACACGGCAGAGTGCCCACAGGGCTAATAGTCTCTGAAGCTGGCCTAGGTACTGAGCCTGACACAGTGCGGGCCTGTCTCCACAGTCTGGGGCCCAGTGGAAGAGGCGTACAGCAGACTGGCAGTGCCCAATGAGACAGTGCCCTGTCTTCCAGCCAGGGGGAGTCTGCAAATGGAGCACCAACACAAGGCAAAGGCAAGTTAGAGGGGGAGGGGTCAGAGCATAGGCCAGGAGGTGTGACTGGCATGGGTCACAGCCTCGTCAAGGGCTGAGCGGGGGCCTAAGGAACAAACACTGAACAGGGAGCCGACTGTGAACAGAGACACTGGAGGTGAAAGTGGGGTGTGGGGGTGGGGTGTAGGGGTGATGTGTACTCCCTTTTCAGGCTTCCTTTCAAAACACCCTGGCCTCCTGCTGTGAAATAGACTGTCCCCATAACTATGTATGGTGAAGGTGGCGATAGAATCTAGGGGAGTGGTGGGTGTGGCCATATATGAGAGGACTCATGGTCTGGGGACCAGCCGTGTAAGGGACTCTGTCTTAGGTTGACAAGTATAGACCAAGAAGTTATCTCTCAGCTGACCTGGCTCTGCCCATACTTTGGCCTTGGACTCCCACCCTCCATCAGCCTGAAGCTCCAGACCTTAGCGTTTTGTTTTACACTCCTGGGTGTGTGAGATGCCTCCTGGCCTCCCAGCACTCACAGTTCTGAGATCTTCTTCCGCAGGCCAAGTGTCTGGCCAGGGAAGAGCCTGGCCCACATGTGGAGCCTTTAGATGTGTGGGCTACCTGAAACAGGATAAAGACACTAGTCTATTCTGGGGGTGCACCTGTTGGGCTCTGTTCTTTACCTAAGCCATTGTCTCCGCTCTGTGTGTGTGTGTGTGTGTGTGTGTGTGTGTGTGAGAGAGAGAGAGAGAGAGAGAGAGAGAGAGAGAGAGAGAGAGAGAGAGAGAGAGAGAGAGAGAGAGAGTGGACATGGCCTGGAGACCTGGGACAAACCTCGGAAGCCCCTGGTGAAGAATCCTTAGCCTCCACTGGGCTTTAGCAACAACGGCCAGCCCACTTCAGCTTGTGGGCATCTTGTGGAGATGCTATTTGTTACAGGTAGCCCAAGGGGGAAGGGTTCTCGGTCTTCCTTATCCTTTGCTCTTTTTTTTTTTTCACATGTCAATCTTGCTATATCTGGAACTCCTTTCCTTTCGTTCTATTTTTCTACCTCAGAAAGAACGCCTGTGAGTAGAGTCTCGCTGTCAACCAAGCAATGTGGCAGAACTCAAAATCAGTGGCCCAGAGCCGCTTTTGTTCTTACATTTCATTTATTCCTTTTTATTGTACTTGTGCAGGAGTGGATGTGTGTACACATACAGGCCACAATGTATGTGCATGCGTGTGTGTGTGTGTGTGTGTGTGTGTGTGTGTGTGTGTGTGTGTGTATAAATAGAACAATTTTTCTGCAATCAGTTCTTTCCTTCCATCTTGGCTTATCAGGAACTGAACTCAGGTAGTCAGGGTTCCCGACTGATCGAGTAACTGGAGTGAGCTAATGGAGGCAGAGCTGTAATACATAAATGCAGGTTTATTGGAAGCAGTGAGGGAGGGGGAGGGAAAGGGAGAGCTCAGGCTAAGGGTGGGGAGAAGGGAAGGAGAGAGAGAGCGGGGAGGTGGGAAAAGGCCAAGGGTGTCAAAGGGGGGAAGGAGGGGTCAAAAGGGGCAGTGAAACCAAAACATCTGGCTTATGTAGTGACTCTCTGGGAGAGGGGAAGCCCTGCCCCTAGGCACAGGGCAGGCCATGCCAGCCATGCCCCACAGCAGGACCTAACAGTTACACCACAGAAAAGGCCATTACCTGCCAGGGCATCTTTCCATCCCCAAGAAGGTGCTGTAATCCCTGAGTGGGTTGTGGGGCCCTTCCACTGATACAGGGAACCTGGAGACGCCTCACACCCCTTAGAGTGTATTTGGCAAAAGCAAAGGCCCGGCTCTTCCTCTGCCCCTAGCGGAGGAAAGGCAGCACTGGTCCTGCTCAGACTGGGGGCCCTGTTACAAGTAATTCCTGTTTTCCATAATTGCGGCTGTCCTTCAGTCGTTTTTCCTAACAAGGTGTTTACAATAAAGAATTTGACTGGCCTTTGTCCCTGCCTCTTGAGGGGAACTCTCAGTCTTTGGAATGTCCCCAGTAATTGGAGTGTTCTTTGTTATTCATGACCCTCTTGCAGGCACTGGATTATGTACTAATGAGGTAACGCTGGAGGGGGCTGGTCCGAAAAGATAGACAGCAGGGGGAGGCTGGAGGTTGAGTCCAATTACTTGGCCATGCTTTGACTCTCTGTGAGCCTACAGTGAAGCCCGGGGCACACCTGCACCCCTCAACTCTGTCACACATCAGTATGGAGAGGGGTGGCCCAGGAAGGGTACCTACTTTGGCTTCGCTCCTCAACTCAGTCCTCGTTGGCAGGCAGCAAACCCCGGGATATATGAAGGACTACCCTGCTCAGGAAAACATCACCTGCTCGTGTGTCAAAGTGTGTTTTCCAAGTGCTCTGAGTTTTTCTGGCTTTCCAGCGGCTGCCAGGCCTAGACCTGCTGAGTGACAGGTACTAGACATCTATCATGAGAGCAGTGACCTTGGGAGCGATCCATCAGTGTCGGAGGAAGCCCACAGACCGTGGGCGAACTTGCTGTTTACGCTGCGTGCGTGTTATCAGCTTCCTGGCATCTGGCCTCATGTCAACATCCCACCCTTGCTCATTCATCTCATTCTAGAGGTGTCTGAGACGTGAGCTTCTGGGCACAGCCATTTCACACAGTCCTGATGACGAATACCCCCGGTACCAGGTACCCCAGCTTACCGGATGTGTGTGTTAAAGGAACAGCTAGCTGCATGTTTTAATCAATAACAGGCGCTGGGGCTTGTGTGCACAGGCAACATTACATGATGGACACCTATCCGTTTCTTCTGTGTGTATGAGGTTTGGTCTAGAACCCTCTCAGATAGCAACCTCTGAGTGTCCTCAAGCCCTCTTGAGTAAGATGGCGTGACACCGCACAGGAAATGTGAGCATCCTCTCTCTGTGCACTTCCAGTTAGTTACAGTGCCTGGTTCCGTGTAAGCACTAATGTAGAAATAGGTGCTGGGACGGATTTGGGGAAATTCTGTACCTGTTTCATCCAACTGTGGCTGTATTTTCTGTCCTATCCTGTCCCCGGTGGTTTGGAGAACTCCAGGATGTAAAGCCCACAGGTGAGCAGATAAGTTGTGTGTGCTCACATGTGTGTGTGTGTGTGTGTGTGTGTGTGTGTGTGTGTGTGTGTGTGTGTGCCCACTCTCCCACCCATGGCAGTGCCACTCACCAGCTGATGGCAGAAAGAGACAAACTGCTCCAGGCTCAGCCCTGCCTTCCCCTCTGTCACTGTCAGGGAAGCAGAGACAGGATCGGCCAGGCTTTGTACAGGCACAGTAGCTCATTCCTGAAAGTCCGAAGAGGGGAAAGAGACAAGTGATTGGCTGTCACAGAGACCGGAAGAGTCTGGATGGACACTGATGGAGATCAGCAGTGTAAGGTGCTCAGGTGGAAGGTGCCAGGCAGATAGGCCATGCGCTGCACGGCCACACTGCCTCCCAGCCTCCTTGCATTCCCTCAGCCTCGGTCCTTGGAACTAAAATGATCTTCCATGCCGGAGGCAGTGAAGACAAAAGGGGAAATGGACTCATTCATCTTGGTGTCATATGCAGCATTGGCCAGAAAAGGGATGGGAAGAGAGGCCGGGCAGCAGACAGTCATCCGGGGCTCTGGGCCACCAGCATCGGCCTTTACTCTGCACAACTCTGTCCACACCTGATTCCTGCAGCCCGAAGAGCAGCACTTTGTCTTCTTAAGCAAGAGGCAGAGAACCCCTGATTCTCAGGCCCCTCACACCGAGAGAGGAGGGAGAGGCAGCCACCAGATCCCAGACCTGCAGGAAGCACCCACACCTCATCTGGATTTGGGGAGCCTCGGCATGAGATACAGCCAGTCCAAGACTCTGACGCAACCTCAGATTACAAGTGTGAGTGCATGACAGTGCCCGGGGTCCCCGGACACATGCTGGGGTTCTGCTTGTGACTTGCATTGGAAACTCTTATGAGCCTCCTACAACAGTGCCCCAGATAGTGTGCCAAGGACACACACAGCAGAAAATGTCACCAAGTGGCATCTGAGGAAGTTCATGGTGGCTACATGCACCAGGCCCTCTGGTCAGCCAGCTGGGATCCTTCTACACTGGGCACTTATGCTCAAGGCTTCCGAGTGAGCTGACACCAGCCACCAGCTGATGCCTGAGAAGACGTTTCCAGACTCCAGACAATCTTTGCCTCAGAGGCTGTGAGCTGAGACTCCTGCCATGCTTTTGTCCTTTCTTGTGATGGCGAATATTCATTTTTAACCTGAGAAGATTACAACCACGCAGAAAGCACACCTCTGTGTGGGGGGTGGGGTGGGGTGGGGTGGAGGGAGCGTTTCCATCTGTGTGGGGGTGGAGTGGGGGGAGTGTTTCCATCTGTGTGGGGGGGGGGGGGGAGTGTTTCCATCTGTGTGGGGGTGGGGTGGGGGGAGTGTTTCCCTCTGTGTGGGGGTGGGGTGGGGGGAGTGTTTCCCTCTGTGTGGGGGTGGAGTGGGGGGAGTGTTTCCATCTGTGTGGGGGGGGGGTGGGGGGAGTGTTTCCATCTGTGTGGGGGGGGAGTGGGGGGAGTGCTTCCATCTGTGTGTGAGGTGGGGTGGGGGGAGTGTTTCCATCTGTGTGTGGGGGTGGGGTGGGGGGAGTGTTTCCATCTGTGTGGGGGTGGGATGGGGGGAGTGTTTCCATCTGTGTGGGGGTGGGGTGGGGGGAGTGTTTCCATCTGTGTGGGGTGGAGGAGTGGGGGGAGTGTTTCCATCTGTGTGTGGGGGGTGGGGGAAGTGTTTCCATCTGTGTGTGTGTGTGGGGTGGGGGAAGTGTTTCCATCTGTGTGGGGGCGGGGCAGTATTTCCAGAAAGGTTTAACTGAGGAGAGACCTGCCCTCAGAGTGGGCAGCAGTACTCCAGGCTGTCCTAAATCTAATAGAAAGAATACAAGCTGAGGCAGCAGTCGCCTCTCTCTGCTTCCTGACTGTGCAGCGTGATAGACTTGGGTGGGATAATCTGGCCTGTTGTCAGTGTCTGTCTGGGATGGACAACCTCCCCGAGAAAAGTGTGCAGCATGACCAGCTACCTCAGGCCCCTGTCGCCATGGTGGGCTCTCCCTCAAACTGTGAAGCAGAGTAAGCCCTTCCTCAAGTTATTTTTTTGTCATAGCAATGAGAATAAAGCGACTAGTGTACCTGTCTTCCTCTTACTTTCAACCCCAGCAGGTTATCATGAAATCTGGATTTATGCGAGGAAAAGACTTTAGCTCAGCCCTGGTGCAGTAGACTCTGAAGATGCCCAATGACCGAATGAGGAGAGCATCATTGCAGTGAAAGAAGGGCTTGAAGAGGCAGCAGACCCCTTGGAGAGTAACATGTCCCACTGGAGTCAGCCAGTCCTCAGAAAAGCTGGTATAAAGAAGATGGTGGCCCCCAAACAGGAGGGGAGAGGAGCATCAAGTGACATGCAGTCAAAATCGTCACCAAAAGAGCAATATAGAGAATGTGCATTGACAGAGGGGCAAAGTCCTGAGGGCTTGTGCTCAGGAGCGGGAGCCGCATGCCAACAGGGAGTCAGGCCCAGTTAGCATGTAAGAAAAACAAGATGCCTTTGAACGTAAGCCTACCCAGTGCTACACTCGGGAGGTGCTTTGGCTAATGCGCCCTTCGTTGTTGACCTCACATACGAATGGGTGTGGATAAGAGCATTCATTCCTTTCTGGAGAGAAGCTCCTTAAGATACAGGAAGTAAAGAAAATCACACAAGTCTCAGGGACTTTCTGAAACTTACAGGACTCACCAGCTGCCTCCCCAATGTTACAGAAGCAGCAGCAAGTGCTAGGAAGAGGAGACCCCCGACATATGCATATGCCTGTAAGGTCTCCAGGCAACCTTAGGGGTGCAGCTTTTGTGAATTATTCCCAGTCCTGGGATGAGTCTTTTAATGATGCAGCCATCGTTGTCACATAAGTAATGCCTCGCTCATACTCCTGTAAGTAAGTAACTCCAATAAAGTCACGAGTTCGGTAAGCTAGACTTGGGTGGTATCATTTGGTCTGTGGTAAGTGCCCGTGGGAGATAAACAGCCTCCCACAGGAAAAGTCGATATGGGGTGTGATGCACCAGACCCATCATACTCAGAATTCACCTGGCAGGGTCTATCCCGTCCTTCCGTGAGATACCCATGTGCCCTCCTCCTTTGAAATTGCCATGAGATAAAAAATGTGATGCCTGACCCAGGGAAGGGTACTCATCCTACGACCCCTGATGGGCTACTTTACACAGATGGCCATCTTACACTCAGGACCTTTCTTCCCAGAATCCTCCTGGTCCGGGGTCAGAACTCTGTTCTTCTGTCAAGTAGATGAGCACTTGTAGGGTGACTGGGATGAACATCTGAGACACCCATTCTCAGCCAAGCTGTCCCCTAAGCCCCGCTCACTCACAGGGCCCTTCGCCATGTCCCAGGTGCCCAGGGCTGCGCACCATGACTGTCTGGCATCCATTTGTCCCCAGTGCCAGGTCACAGATGGCTAGGAGTATGGACATAGCCCCCCCCCCACCGGTCAGGGATGTGGCATAGGTTTCCCCAAACTACAGCCACTGAGCTTCCCGGAGAACAGAGTCAGGAGGCCAGGAGCCTGCACCTCACCACAGCCAGCAGGGCCCCATCTGAGGACTTGTTCTTGGGGAATAACTCCATCACACAGCCGGCGCCCGAGAAGGGAAGTAGACAGAACTCATTTGCAGCTTGCTATGCTCCGGTTATTGGATTTTTTTCGAGCTCGCTGCTGTGTTTCTTTTGATGGATGAACGCATAAGCATCTTTACGGGAAGATAAAGGAGAAAAGATCTTCGGGTAGTGTGGCCATTGCTGGTCCATCTTCCTGGAAGTTGCGAAGGTGACAGCTGAGCCTAAACTGGGGAGGTTGGTGGCCACAGGCCAGTGTCCATGCTGGTGAGGGCTCTTGTCATTATGACGCCTGACACTTCGGGTACCATCGGGGGATGAGCCCACATGGGCAGAGGCATCAGCTACAAACCTACAACCCAGGCCACCATTGACCAACCAGGACTACTGACAATTCCTTATTCCTTTCTGTGTTCCCAGGGAGCCGGGGCACTAGGTGAACCTTAGTAAACCTTCTACAGGGATGCATTTGGGAGTCAAGGAGTCCCGGGGCTCATGCGCCCATGCTCAGAAGCTTCATCTTGGAGGACCAAGACGGTACCCGGGAACTCCTAGCCCTTTTGCAGAACCCTGGAAACTGGGCCCTTCGCCTATATCATACATGGTCAGGCCTCCAGAGACCGCAGTCAGTTGTCTCAGTCTGAGACTGGTATCTCCATAGACACATGTACACGTGTACTTTGGTGCACATGGAGTTCCATGGCTGTCCCCTTGAGACCTCAAGCCTGCCTTTCTGGTGTGCTCTCTGCAGGGGTCCAACCCTTCATCAGCGTCTCCCTCCATCTGACCTGAGCCTGTCTGAGTACCAGACTCTGCTCAAAAGTTCTGTCCATCTACAGTTGTGATCCTGCCAATGATGAACAACCTCTTGTCCTCACTGCCACATCCCGCCTCTGCCATGCCTTACCTCCCTGTGCAATGTCCCCTCTCACCGCACGCCCTCCCCCCAGTGGCCTCATATCTCGTCTTCCTTTAACACTTTGGACCTCAGTGACGGCACAGAAGGCATGAGGTCACCCTGTTCATCCTCGCCTCCTCCCTCACCTGGGCAAGTGGCTCTGTGCCTTGCTTCTCTACCTCACGGGTAGCCCACGCATGGCAATGAGAAGATAGAAAGACGTAGAAGCCAGGCTTCTAAACGTGGCCACTTTCTGTCCCTCCTCCCCTTTAGGCCAGTGCAAGAGTGTGTGCACGGAGCAGGCAGTCTAGCCAAGCCTGTCAAGACAGCAGAGCTGGTCAGGGATAGTGGGTGGTGAGCCACAAGGCAGGACACTGCCTACGATGTCAGTCTTGTCAGTCTAACAGGATTCAGACCCACCTAAGAGCCTCCTCACCTTTGTGTTTCCAGAGAGCCGAGAGTATGACCAGCTGCCTTATGTTCCCGCTGCTGGGACTTCCCACCACAGAGACTGGACCCTTGAACTGGGAGACGAATAAACTTTACTCACTTAAGCTGACTTCAGTGGGTCTTTTGTCACAACGGTGAAACGCGTAACTAGCATGGACAGCTCGTCCCAGAGTGGACAATCTCTGTGATGGACCAGATGGCAGGGTGTGCTGCCTTTGGCAGAAGAATGTGGAGGAATTTGGGGTTGTCAAGGAGCTTAAGGGGCCGCTCTAGTGAGAGGTGGAGGCCCGAGATGCTGAGAGAACACCGAGCAGTGCTGGCAAAGTTCACAAGCCTTTAGAAGGTAGCGCAGACTCCGCTGGGAACTGGACTGAAGATGTCCATGCCACCTTCTGGCAAAGAGCATGGCTTCCTTCCGCCTGTGTCCTGAAAGCTGGAGAGAAACTGAACTCAAAGGTAATGGATTCATTTATTTGTTAGGGGGTGGGGGGAGGAAATATCAAAGCAGCTCAGCTGTCAGGTTTGTCCTAAATTGCTGCTCACTGCTTTTATGCAAGTTTTTATGTTGGGAAAGCAGGGAGGGGTCTGAAAGATGGGGGTGGGGAGGAAGGCATGAGGGTGAGGTAGCTGAGAAAGAAACGCAGAGAAAGGCACTGTGACCATTGGCTGCCCCCTGCTCTGGGCCAGAATGACAAGGCCGGAGGAGATGCCAGCTTGCAAGCACAGAGATTCCCTTGAAGGGACAGATATTGGATTGAGAACATCTCGGAAGGGTTCCCCAACTGGAAAACAGCTACCCAGGAGTCAGCATAGCTCAGTAAGGACATCTGCACGGCAGAGTGTGGAGGTTTGCCCCGAGTCTCCAGAAAGTCTTTGTACTGACTAGCGTTTGGTCACCTTGACATAAGCTAAGGTCATCTGACAAGAGGGAACCTCACCGAGGAAAGGCCTCCATCAGATTGGCCTGTAGGCACACCTATGGGGGCGGCTCTTGATAGATGTGGGAGGGCCCAGCCATCTGTGGATGGTTCTACCATTGGGCAAGTGGTCCTGGGCTGTATAAAAAGGGTTAGCTTCGGCAAGCCACTAAGGCAGCCAGGAAGCAGTGATCCCCCCACAGCCTCTGCTTCCCTTCCTGCCTTCAGGTTCCTGCCCTGACTTCCCTCATGGTGATGTGTAAGCCAATTAACTCTTTCCTACCCAAGGCTCTTTGGTCATGGTGTCTGTCACAGAAATACAAGGTGCACTAGCGCAGCTCCCATGGCCAGGAGTCCCAGGGTCAGGGAGAATTACTCCAAGGTGAGGGAAAGCTGCTAAGGTCAGGCAGCGCGTGTTGCACTTCGGTTCTGCTCCTTCCAGGGAGCCTTGGGAGATCGCTGCACAAAGCTAGAAGTGTGAACCCCAAGTTTCAACAAAGACCTCATGATACTAGAGGTGCCAGGATCATGGAACACACACTGAGGGAAGGTGAAGGTACAAAGTACTCTGACGAAGACGGGACTCCTGCTCTGTACCTGTAAGAGCCGAGGGCCACTGAGGACGACACCAGGAGAAGCCAATGGGCTCTCCTCACAGAGGGAAATGGTCCTGTACATGTCATGGTTTGGAGCCCTGCCCTGACTCTGTGAGACAGTAACAATGTATTTATTTGTTTGTTTGTTTTTGAGACAGTGTTTCTCTGTGTTAGCCCTGGCTGTCCTGGACTCACTTTGTAGACCAGGCTGGCCTGGAACTCACAGAGATCCACCTGCCTCTGCCTCCCGAGTGCTGGGATTAAAGGCGTGCGCCACCACCGCCCAGCAGACAGTTCATATTTAAAGCCACCCATTTTGTATCTTTTCCTTACAGCAGATGCAGGAGAACCACCCAGTTTGTCTGGATCAGGTGACCAGCTCCATACAGGCAGGGAGAAAGCCCTTGCTGATTCCTGTCTGTCTCTACTGCCTGGGTCTGTGGGGAAACACCTGCAGGCGGTGTTGAGATCTGTCAGGATTGGCCCACCTGCTATGACCGAGGTGAGAAGACTAAACCTGAAGCCAGTGGCCTGAGGCTGGCAGGGGTTCCTGAGGGAGACCCTCCCCAGAAAATGGGAGTACCGGGATGAGTGAGCCACCAGGCTTCAGGCACTGATGCCCAGTTGTGGGTGTTGTTGAGGATAGGGTGTCCCTCCACTGAAGCCTTTAGCAAGTCTCAGGCTCCCTCCATAGTGCAATTCACGGCACAGAGACTCATGGAAAGCAGGAGAGGGGTGGGGGTCTGTGAGAAGGACCCCATAGAGGGCTTAGGGAGAAGGGGAGCCCAGGCCCTGCACCACTCAACCTGCGGTCTTCATCTTATTGATTACTAACAGTTCTCAGGTGTGCAAATCAATATCGGGGAGTGTGTAGAACACTCCTGGAGCTGCACTGTGCACACAGGAGTGCACAAGCCCCATCCCCCATCTTCGCACTCCAAAGAACAGAAATCCCCACTCTGAGGTTGTGCGTCCTACCTGCTTGCACTCCACCCCACAGTGGGGAGGGCAGAGCAGCAGGACAGGTGGATAGGGCAGTAGGACATTTAATGCGTGAGTCTCCAGCCAAGACACCACCCCTACCCCCGACACCCCCCCCCCCCTCCATGGCAGCCTTCAAGGTGTTGCTATAAATACTCCCCTAGTCCCCTCCTCCTCTTCACCCCTGGGCGGTCCAGCTGAGCGTGCACAGTGAGTTCCGCGTCTACGCTAGCTCTTTCTGAAGTGTTACCCTCTGTGTCCCCCCTGAAACTCCCTTGTTCAGCTGGGGCTGAGCCTCAGAGCAATCCGTTGCCATAACAACCCCTCTTCCACTCCAGAACATTCCCGGGCCTGCCTTCTTCAGTTGATGTTTCTCGGGGGACTTTGCAAAGTGGTTTCTGAGGAAGGAAAAAGGCCGGCAAAGCCTCTCGCATGCTGTGTCCTTAGGACTGTGAAGGCCAGGCCTACAGCCCGCCCTACCCGAGGACAGCGCTCAAGATCAGATCAGCCCCTCTCCCTCTGAGCCTGGTGTTGATTGCTCCATGTTCGTGGTCCCTGATTGGCTGTAGTTGTACTGTCTGGGGATTCTGGAAGAGCAGACTCCAGCATTATCATCCAATGGGAGACAAAGGCCCTGAGAGACAGAGACATCTCAGGCCATGAGACAATCAAGGTAGACATTGGGGCTGAGATCGTGAGGCCATTCTCCCATCTGGGTGGATGCCCCTGCTATAGGCTGCATGTGGTCTGAGTATGTCCCCAAAATTTCATGAGCTAGGATTTCAGGTTGACAGTATTGGGAGGTGACATCTTAAGGAGACTTGGCCTATGAAAAGCCTTACATTACCTGTGAGCACCATTCAGAGTGCTTGACCCAACACTTCAGACCTCCTGCCTAGGGTGTAGTCTGTCCTTCCCTCATGCCCCTGGCCTCAGACCTCCTGCCGAGGGTGTAGTCTGTCCTTCCTTCATGCCCCTGGCCTCAGACCTCCTGCCTAGGGTGTAGTCTGTCCTTCCCTCATGTGCCTGGCCTCCTCCCTGCGTACAGTCTCGGGTGAGTCTCTTACCTTTTTGACACTCTCCATGGGGTCCTCAGTGGAACTGGAGATGGTCGCCACCGCAGCCTGATGGAACTTGAGTCTCCAGTGCACTCAGTTAAATAAACATCTTCACCTGCCTCAGGAATTGCATGACCGGCACTAACAGAACCCTCCCAGGGCTCATGGGAGACACAAGCCACTTCAAAACCAGAAGCAACTCCAGTTCCCATGGCCAGGACCAACCAAGGAAGACTTCGCCATTTGCTCAAGGGACATGCAGAAAGCAGGAGAGTCTGGGCTGTTCTCTAAGCAGGGAAATCCCATGAGCCTCTGCTGCAAAGCTCAGGAAATGGTGGCAATCAAGTGTCACTTCTGTGGACTCTCAGAAAGAAGATGGTTTGTTCTGGAAGATCCCGCAGACATCAAGATCTCTGTTGTCCAACCTCCACTAAATATATGACTTTTTTTTTTTTTTTTTTTTTTTTTGCCTATGGGTAAGGCTTGGCCAAGGCTGATATGTTTATTTTGGAATATCCAGTTGCTTGTGCCTGTGTTTTATTCACAAGTCAATCCCACCTTTTAAGCAGAGGGCACTAACCACAATTTCACAGCAAAGTCAAGTTGAAAGCCCTCCTGGCTCCTCAAAGAAAGTCGTGGCCCAAGGATCCACTTTGGAGCCGGCTCCTGCAGCCGCGCCTTTGAAGCAGTAACAGCCACTTCAGAACTATCAGTGCTGTCTGTCCCTGGCCTCGCCTGCACACTTCTATCACCTTGTTGTATTAACATAAAAATTAAACACGAGAGATGAGTTTGCTAAACAAGTTTTACATATATAGATCAGATGGTGGCAGCCAGACTCAAGGAAGAAGAGCCCAGTGGTGCCGGGGGCGGGGCTTGGAGAGTCAGGGGTGGTGCCGGGGGCGGGGCTTGGGGGAGTCAGGGGTGGGGCAGTGGAGGAGGTTGGGGGGAGTCAGGGGTGGTGCCGGGGGCGGGGGTTGGGGGGAGTCAGGGGTGGTGCCGGGGGCGGGGCTTGGGGGAGTCAGGGGTGGGGCAGTGGAGGAGGTTGGGGGAGGGAGCTTTCTCCAGGTTCTGGAGTGGAAGGAGAATACCCTAAGGATTGACAGGACAGCATGCTCCTTCCTCACAGCTGCTTATGCCACTGCTGCTGTGCATTGTGGGTAATAAGGCAAGGGGCTGACAAGGTCAAAAGCAAATGTGGATGGAGATGGAGGCAGGGAGATAGCTTCACTCGTAAATTGCTTTGTCAACATGAGGTTCTGAGTTCAATCCCCAGAACCCTCATTTTGTATAAAGAGAGAGAGAGAGAGAGAGAGAGAGAGAGAGAGAGAGAGAGAGAGAGAGAGAGAGAGAGAGAGAGAAACCAAGAGAGACTTAGGGGTCCCTGGACATATGCACTCCCCACACACACACATACCCTGTTTTCAGTTCCTCAGATAACAACCTGGCGTGCACTGTCCCCTCTGACTCTCCCCAGGGTAGAGCAGGGGACCATGGAGGTGATGTGTCCATCTCTGGTGATTGCAGTGGGGTGGCTGGGCCAGCTCCCAGGCTGCCTGCACCAAACTTTCCAAAAGGGAAAGCAAAAACCAAGTCACTCAGTCATTACTGGTGAACAAGGCTCCGACCCAAGTGTCCCATTCCTGGCCAGCCTACTGTGCTTGTGGCAGAATTTGCTTTGGACTGTGTCCTCTCTCTTTGAGAGTGCTACAGTGAGAAAATACACTCCCATACCCACTCTGGGACATTAGGGCAGGCTTTCGCTCCATGTGGCCCACCTAACACTGAAAACCAAAACCCTTAACTATCTGGCCTTCTGATAAGCTGGCCCTGCTCTGAGGTGCTGAGCTCCCTGAACACAGAGGAACCCTGTGTCTGGTCCCGAGGGACTGGAGAAAGGAGTCTGGAGTGAGGCCAGAGGTGGCATGAAAAGAAGAGATAGTTGAGTCTGAGGGCACTATCATGCCGGAAAAAGGCCCAAGTAGGGAGGGGCCTGTAGTGGGAAGCAGCTCCCATTGGTTCCCTGGGTTCCTGTGACTGAAAGGACAGCTCCCATTGGTTCCCTGGGTGACTGAAAGGACAGCTCCCATTGGTTTCCTGAAGTGGTCTGTTTTGCACTTAGCAGAAAGGAGATAAAGGAAACTTTTCCTGTACAAGAGGACTGAAAAAAATATTTATAAAGGTCCCAGAGCCTCAAAAGGACATGCTGGAATGCAGAGGTGTCCCAGCCAGGGACAGCAGATATGCCCCAGCTGCAAAGAATGAGGGGCACCAGATCATCAATAGCTCAGGCTCTAAGATCAACAATTAATAAATGGGACCTCATGAGGCTGAGAAGCTTCTGCAAGGCGAGGGACACTGTCAACATAACAAAATGACAGCCTACAGACTGGGAAAAGATCTTAACCAACGCTACATCCCACAAAGGGCTAATATCCAAAATATATAAAGAACTCAAGAAACTAGACACCAACAAACCAAATCATCCAATTTAAAAATAGGACACTGAGCTAAACAGAGAACTCTCAACAGAGGAATCTCAAATGGCCAGGAAGCACTTAAAGAAACGCCCAATGTCATTAGTCATCAGAGAAATGCAAATCAAAACAACTCTCAGATTCCATCTTACACTCAAGTGACAGTGCATGAAGGTGAGGATTTGGAGAAAGGCGGACACCCCTTCATTGCTGGTAGGAGTGCAAACTTGTACAACCACTTTGGAAATCAATCTGGCGTTTTCTCAGAAAATTGGGAATAGGGCTACCTCAAGACCCAGCTATTCAACTCCCAGGAATATTCCCTAAAGACGCTCCACCACACAACAAGGACATTTGCTCAACTATGTTCATAACAGCTTTATTTGTAATATCCAGAAACTGGAAACAACCCAGATGCCCCTCAACTGAAGAACAGGTAAAGGAACTGTGGTTCGTTTACACAGTGAGGTATTACCCAGCTATTAAAAACAAGGAAAGCATGAAATTTGCAGGCAAATGCATGGAACTAGAAAAGATCATCCTGAGTGAGGCAACCCAGTGCCAGAAAGACTCACTTATAAGTGGATTTTAGCCATATAGTATAGGGTAACCACACTACAATTCACAGCCCCAGAGAAGCGAAAGTAACCAGAAGGATCGAGGACGCTCGAGTCTCTCTCAGAAGGGGAGACAGAACAGACAGCGGAAGTGGTTGAAGAGAGGAACGGGATAGGAGAGGGAGTGCTGAGAGATGTGGGGTCAGATGTGGGGAGAGGTGGGAATGGACAGAGGGCTTGCAGAAGGGAGAAAAACAGTGGGCTGAGTCACCTCTGCCACAAGCTGGAGGCCTACGTCAGGGTATGCTCCTGGGGGTGACTCTAGCTGTGACCCCTGTCAGCGGGGGTCACA
This sequence comes from Acomys russatus, assembly GCF_903995435.1. NCBI lineage: Eukaryota > Metazoa > Chordata > Mammalia > Rodentia > Muridae > Acomys > Acomys russatus. The sequence goes on from NC_067165.1 coordinate 44,983,695, forward strand.
GAGACTGAAGAGGCTACCTTCGAACCAGACTGGACTCCTAGTGGAGGAAGGAGAACTCTGACCCACCCACAAAAACGTTGACTCAAATTTTACCCTGCCTACAAGATGCACAGGGATAAACATAGTCCAGAGATTGAGGGAATGTCCAACCAATGCCTGGCCCAACCTGAGACCCACACCAAGGGAGAGAGCCAACCCCTGACACTATTAAGGACACTCTGCTCTGCTTGCAGATGGAAGCCTAGCATAGCTGTCCTCTGAAAGGCTCCACCCAGCAATGGATCAAATCAGATGCTGAGAGTCAGAGCCAGGGAGCTGTAGGCTCAATTTTCTTAACCAATATATTTTATTAACAACTTAGTGACCGAGCATAACGTCACTTATAACCCGACTAACCAAAACAATAAAAAATGAGAATTAATGGACACAATAACAAAACCTTAAGGATATCAGTTCCGAGGAATGATTCTTCGGGCATGAGCCGTAGGATTTCTTCTGCTGGAACCTGGGGTAACCAGAACCCAGAACCTCAGCAGGAGCCCCAAAGCCTTCCCTAGAGCGGTTCTCTCTAGGAGCGTCTTGAAGTGCAGCGATGAACAGCCAAAACTATCCCAAGTCTCCAAAAAGCCCCGCCTCCAGTTCTGGGCTCATTTATATATCTCCTCCCAGAGTCTGTTCACAGGATCTTTTCAGCTGGCAACAATTAAGCTCCTGCACGAGGTGGTTGGTCTTCTAGTGGATTAACCTCACCTGTTCTCTCACGAAACAGTTCCGATCCCACACTTGGAATCCTAAAAAACAGGTTTATCTCTCCTTCAGGGAGCCTTGTGGAAAAGCAGGGTGGGTGGGGGAGGGGAGGGATAGAAGGACCTGAAGGGATAGGAACTCCATAAGAAGACCAACAGAGCCAATTAACCTGGGCCCAGGCAGGCTTGGGGAGACTGAAGAACCAAGGAAGGACCATGTGTGGACTAGAGTTGGCCCCCTACACATATGTACCTGATGGGCAGCTTGGTCTTCATGTGGGTCCCCTAGTACGGGGAGCAGGGGCTGTCTCTGACAAGGGCTCTGTTTTATGCTTTTTGGTCACTCCCCCTTGGCAGGGATGCCTTGCAGGCCACAGAGGAAGAGGCTGCACTAAGTCCTAATATGACTTGATTGCTGGGGTGGGAGGGGTGAGGTATGTGTGTGTGTGGGGGTCTCCCCTTCTCTGAGGGGGAGGGGAGAACGGAAGGGGAAGATGGAGGGGCAGACTATGATTAGGATATAAAGTGAATAAATTAATAATAATAATAAAGAATGAGATGGCCCAGCCAGGGAGAGTTGCCCAGACAAGGACAGAGGTGCCCCAGCCAGGGAGTGGACTCTCCTGGAATAAAATGGAAGGCACCTCAGTGGAAAGCCAGGCCTCACTGAATTCTGAGGAGCTTCTTCATCGCAGCCATCTTTGGGAGAGACAGCTCTACCGCCACAGGACACCTAGGGCTGCATGAGGTCCCTGATGCTGGGTGGCGGTGCGGGATGGTCAGATGAGAAGCCAGCAGAGCCCCCAGGCTGACTGCACACAGCCCTGCCCTGGCCTGTGCTCTCAGTCTCTGGAGAGGTGTCAGCATGTTGACTCTCTTGGGCTTATGCACAATGAGGTCAGAAATGGCTCCGGAGCACCTGGGGCCCTGACAAAGCCTGTCACAATGTCGCAGAGGGGACGGAGGAGCTGACCAACCATAGCACTGTCAAACCACAAGGACACACTCCAAAACAAAATCCTGCTGCGCTGACGTGGGTGCTAGGTACCATAATGAAGCCGTGTGACAGAACTGGAAGCTGCCTGTCAGTTGGGAGCTTGCCGCCCTGGAGCCTGAGCCTGAGCCCCAGAACCCATCCATGCAAAAACTCCAGGAAGATGGTGTACACACGCCATTCCGGCACTGGAGGTCGGGGGTCATGGGGTCAGAGTCAGATGGATCCTGAGGGCTCAGTGGTCAGCCAGCTGAGCCTACTGGGGGAACTCCAGGTTCAGTGAAAGTCCTTGACTAAAATAAAATAAAATAATAAAGGCAAAAAGGCAGAGAGCTTCTTGAGAAAGGACATTTGAGGTTGGCTTCTGGCTTCCACACACATATGCACTTATGCCTAAGTACACACACACACACACACACACACACACACACACACACACACACACACTCCATGTGCATGGGCCTGAGATGGCTCCTGGGGTACCTGGGTGCAGCTGTGTGACTCAGCTAATGGAGCAGAGTCTCTGATTGGCTGCAGGCTGAAGAGGGCCAGGCATTTTCCTCCTCCCCGTGGATAGATGGAGCTTGGTTTCCTGTCCTTGGACCACTAGGGGCCCACTGGCTGTGTGGAACACAGAAGTGACCTTCTGGGCTTTCCAAGTAGTGTCATTCTGAGACTCACAGCTGCTGCCTGGGCCTCTGGGAAAGCCCACCTTTGGGAGTCTTGCCTGTAGGGAAGCTGGGTGCCACGTCTTGTGGGTACCGTGTCCTGTATTCAGTGAGAGACACAAGCCGACAAGAGACCCTGAGGACAGACACAGATGAAACAGCAACAACAGTACAAAGCCAGGGTCACGGTCATGTGACCAGGAGGCCCTGCCAACCCTGTCTACTGGAGGTAGGCCTCTTGGAGCCCCTCTCCAGAGTCAAGTGCAAAGCTAGGGAAACTGCCCATCCAGAGTGTCTACAGGCTTGACTCTGAGGCAGAGGAACCAGAGCTGCAGACCAGACCCCGGTAGTGCTCACGGAAGTGTAGGAGCTGAGCACTAACAGCCCCTGAGCCTGGTAAACACCAGTGCTTCCTGAGAGTGCAGCCAGGGAAAGTTCAAGGTAATAACATTGGAACGCGTTCGCTCTCTTTCCTTTGACATTTTATTGTGAAGTGAAATCAGATGGGTATATTTAGTTCCTTTTGTTGGTGAAGGTTTCCAAGGTGCTCCTGTGTGGCTCCCACTAGCATCGAGTATGCAAATACGAAAGCCGTACCTTTCCCTAGCTGAGTCATGCCACTGACTGACAGGTGGCATATCCCTCTCCGGGACACAGCATCTTCTCAGTGGGGCTCCTGTCTTGAATTCTGGAATTTGGCTCAGGCAGAAACATAGCCCGCTGCTACGCTGGGGACATAGCATATGAGGCAACCCCACTTCTACCTCACAGTGAATGAGGGCTGTTGTCATTATAAAATCTCCACAACCCAGCGGAGTCTGTTCCCAATCACAGGGCACTTATGGGAGCCAATAAGGTCTGTAGTCTTAGTCACGTAACATTTCCGGGAGCCAATGCGAATGCTATGCCTGGTCACAGGACTCCGCTTATAGCCAATGAGAACCTCTTCAGTCATGTGACATGCTGAGAGGCAATGAGTGTTACTATCTTAGCCATATGCCACTTCCACGACCTAATGACAGCTGTCTTCTCAGACACGCCCTCCTAAGGGCCACTGGCAAGCTCAGTTCTACCTCAGGCAGCTTTTCCGAGGAGCAGAAGCCATCAAGATGTCCTGGCTGCATCTGCAGTTCCAGACTCCAGTGTCATGCGCTGTCGGTAGCAGTGGGCAGCCTTGGCTCCTGGATGTGGGGCTCCCTGTGAACTGGGTCATTCTGGCCCCCAACTGGCCGGTGGCATATGCCGCAGCCCCCCCCCCCCGAGGTCCCTCTGTCTGCTTCTTGAGTCTGGCTTTGTTATCATTTTTAATGCATGCTCTTTGGAGAATTGCCTTGCTCAACTTCAGTGACATCCAAAGCCTCCTAGCCAGCACTCAGGACTGCCAACACACAGGAACCCACAAACTATTATTTGTCTTCATCTGGCTCAGCCCCTCCCCTTCCCCAACACACACACACACACACACACACACACACACACACACACACACACACACACACCCTACTGAAAACCCAGCTGTCCTCCGGAGAGGCTGGAAGAGGACTTAGCATGGTGGGGGCATGTCCCAGCATCCCCTTCGTGGGGTTCTGAGCACACCCCCACAATGGTCCCTCAGAAATCCACTGCCTTCGTCTAAACCCTGCGGTTTCTGACTTTGGAAATGGCTTCGTTTCTATACTAGAGATGGGGTTTGGCGGTTTCTCTACAGGCGGCTGACTTCAGGCTCATGCTCTGCGGGAGTTGTAACCTGGCTGTAGAGGGGTTCCGAGGCCCTGTCACACCCAACCAAACTTTGTATCACTTTATCCCACCAGGTACCCCTCAGTTTTTCTGTACTTCCACACTCAGGGAAAGGTGAGAGAGGAAGACAGTAGGAGGACGAAGGGGAGAGTGTTTATGGCGGGAACTGGCAGCTACAAGCTAGAGCCTCAGGGAGCTTGGGCTGTACCTCAGTCTGAGGAGAGAGGCCTGAGAACCAAGGGAGTGCACCGAGAGGGCACAGGGGGGCTGGCGACTAATGCTGGGATGGGGGCGAGGTGGCCAATGCCCCAACTGCCTGGTCAGATGCAGAAGATATTCCTCTCCCGTCTCTTCCGGTCACGCTGGCGGGGGGGGGGGGGGGTTGGACACTGTTTTCCTGAAGGTACCAAGTCAAATGCTGAAACACACCCACAGTCACACCTGGAAATTACACCCTTCCCTCAGCAGAGCAGGCATGGCAGGTGCTCTGGTTGCCTCCATGTTCAAATACTTCCTGACACGTACACACACACACACACACACACACACACACACACACGCACACATACATACACGCGCACGCACACACACACACACGCAAACACACACACCCATGCACACACACACACACATATACACATGCACATGCACACACACGCGCGCGCACACACACACCCATGCCAAGAGAGCAAAAAGGCTTCCGGGAACTGCCCCAGCCTGAGCAGCCCTTCCCTTTGACCTGTCTACCAGAGGGTCACAAAGGACAGGAAGCCGGGGTTGGACTCTGTCTTGTCCTCTGAGGCTGAGGTCAGTCCAGCTGGTGATGCCGTTGGAGGAATGCCAGGGAGGTCACTGGGAGTTGTGTCCTTGAAGGGGATATTGGGACATGATTCTTCTTCCTTGTATCCCAGCTATCCCGGGAGCCCACTGCCCTGCTCCTCACCCACTCCCTCTGTGAAGGTCCACCTCACACAGGCCCTGAGGCAGCAGGGGTCTTGTTATTTCTTGTCTCCCACTTGATCACAGTAGCAAGAAAAAGGGCCAATTTAAGGCCAAACATCTGTAAACTAAAACCTCTGAAATTGTGAGGTAAAAGAGACCTTTCGGGGCTGGAGAGATGGCTCAGCAGTTAAGAGCACGGTCTGCTCTTCCAAAGGTCCTGAGTTCAATTCCCAGCAACCACATGGTGGCTCACAACCATCTATAATGTGATCAGATGTGCACTGTATACATAATACATAAACAAATCTCAGAGAGAGAGAGAGAGAGAGAGAGAGAGAGAGAGAGAGAGAGAGAGAGAGAGAGAGAGAGCTTTCTTCCTTGGCCTTTTCCACCCAGATGTTGTGTCGCAACAGAAAGCTGACTGGCCTACAGAAGCGAGAGTTTCTCTCCATGTGTTAATAATGCCAGTCAGAGTCTGACAAAATCTGGGCTTTCGGGAATAAAAATAGTAACTCTCTATATGCTTCTTTCAAACCTATGCAAAATGTGTCCAATGAAACCGCTCAGAGACACAGGCCCCAAAGCAGCAGTTTAAAATAGTTTGTGATGTTACATTACTCATGCAAATGATGCTTCCAAAACTAGGAAACAATTCATTCTTTTAATAATTTAAACAACGCCCCCAAAAGCTCTTTTTTGACATGATTTGCTTAGAAAAATCTCTCTTCCGGAGTCATTTCACAGGAAACTTTGACACACAGCTACGCACGCACGCACACACACACACACACCGTCATTAAGTTATCTCCTCGAGAATCCCACCCGCCACCGTCCTCCTCAGCGCCGTCCTCCTCAGCGCCTCCTTGCTCTGTTTCACTGCATTCTGGGCAAAGCTGTAGCGTTCCCACAGTGCAGGGCTCATGTCAGACTCCTGAATGTGTCACAGCGCCCAATCAGAGAGTTTGTTGGCTCTGCCCTGCCGGAGAGCCTCTGAGCACCATACCTCATCATGTGTACACACGGGCTTGTGTAAGTCTATGTTTGTGGTATGTCCATATGCATGTTTGTGTACACATGTATGTTTGATGTGTGTATGTATGTTCAGTTCATTTTTGGAGGCAGACAAATGTATGCACGTATCTTAAGATGTTCTGAGCTCCACCTGTTGAGAAGGTGACTCAGACCCATGTGAGGTGACATGGCTTAGGGCTGGTGCTGATGTCCTTACAGCTTGTGTCATTCACAGGGAGATGGAGGCGTTGGCTCAGAACCACAAGTTCCAGGGGTTGAGCAGACAGCTCAGTGGGCATCCTGTGTACTGCGGAGGCTAGGGCAGGTGGAGCTCTGGCATCTGCTGGCCACCTAGCACAGCTGCAGCCGTGAGCTCCGGATTCAGTGACTCCTGTTCACATGCTCCCTGAGAGAGGAAAGGCTGTCAGGAGCCAGGTCAGCCTCAGAGGCACCCTCCATTTGACCTGCCTCCAAAAATGAAACCAAAAGTGAGGTTTCACACACAGACACATGCAGACACACAGACAAACACACAGACACACACACAGATACACACTGTCCCAGCTGCCCTGGTTTGACCATCACACATCAAGACAGCCATCAGGCAAACCATCACACCACAGCCCTTAAAGAAGAACAGTTGTCATATTTCAATCAAAATTGTTTTCAAAAGGAAAACCACCCCTTTCCCTGAACCTTGGAAAATAAGGACCAAATTCTCCAGCCTTTGCCCCTAGATGACCTGGGGCCCGGAGCCCTGAGAGCAAGGACAAAGAGCAGCCAACCTGTGAATCTGGACAAGGAGAAATAGGCCCAATCCAAACAACACACACACACACACACACACACACACACACACACACACACTACCTACAGACATACACACATATACCACACACACACATCACACCACACCACATGCATACGTACACACACACTACACACACACACACACATACATACACACCACACACACATGTACTACCTACACACACACACATATACCACACACACACACACCACACACACACCACACACACACACACATACACACACACCACACACATACACCACCTCCACTCACACATACACACACACACACACACACACACCTCACACACCACCTAAAACAAACAAACAAACAAGCAAGCAAACAAAACCCCCAGCAGAGACGGTTGTTGCTTTTCCTCTCAGGATCCCGGGAGACTGGTTGGGCAGTCAGGAGATCCACATCTCCTCTCCCCTTGTCCAGTTCATCTCCCAGGTGACCTGTGACTCCAGAGCGAGATAAACCTACTCCCGCCGGCCCCGCTGCGCCATCGGTTCTGGGAAGCGTGATCAAAGAGGGATTTAATTAAATTTTCATATTTAACTCTCCCCTTTCACTTTCATCGTCTTTTTACTCGAAACAGACTGTTCTCGGGGAGCTGAGAAGTTTCTCAGGAGAGCAGAACTCAGTGGGATCGGAGAGAAACTGAGCCTTGGTGGGTTTTCGTGAAAGAGCCCAGACCGCCCATCCTCACGAAGACCAAACAGGCTTCTTATTTAGGGCAGGAGCATCTAAATTATGAATCACCAGCTCTGCTGAGAAATTATGGATGCAGAGAGCGACCTCCACTCACACCGACCTGGAGCAGAGCTGTATTTGGAGTGTGGAGGGTGTAGCACGCCAGGGCTAATCTCCATCTCCCCCACTGCCTCACCTTGGCTCCCGGAAGGCAGTGCCACCCTAAGGCTGACTGCATATTCCACGTCCCCATCCCCGATGGTGCTGGAGACAAGGACGCAGGCAAAGGCCACACAAAATCTTGGGGTACATCTATTTAAAGGCACACTTGGGAGTTTCAGACTCTTTGCTCCAGTGATAGTGACTTTGTATTCTGTTCAGCTACTTGGGGCCCAGGCCGAGGCCATCCTGCATGGTCTCCCGGGAGAGTCCTCCCAAACCAAGGCATGCCAGGAACAAGTTTTGCAGGGCTCCACTTAAAGAGACTAGACCTTATTCGCAAAGCTTCAGAGCGGCCTGTGCGCGTTCATAATTCATGCGCGTCTTACGCAGCTTTCTGATCTACTCACCGAAGCCCCGCCCCTAGGGAATACCCTTCTACTGACCACTTCCCTCAGCAGAGCTGGGAAGCCGCCATTCTCACCACGGTACCACCAGTGTCCGCTAGCAGAGCTGGGAGCCAGGGCGAGCCTCCTGGCGGAATCACAGGTGGCAGGCTGATTCCCCAACTCGTGTGTCCTCACACACCTCTCACACCCACTGATGACCTGACTGAGCCTGATACTCCTGCTGCCCCAGGCAGATCCCTGCTCTGGGCGCTGCTGAGGTCACCTGGCTGGTGTACGGAGAAGCATCCCCTGAAAGACATTGAGCCTTTCTCGAACCTACGACTGTGAAGTCTTTGTGGATGTGGCCAGGTGAAGATGAGGTCCTCCTGGGTTGGGGTCGGCCCCAGAACAGTGGCTAGAGTCCCCAAAAACAGATAAGCACAGAGGAGGGAGGCCAGTGAGAATGGGGGCTCATGTGGTTCAAATCTTAAGTGTTCCTTGGTGCTCACACTTGAGCGCTGGGTCCCCAGGTGGTGGTCCTAACTGGGTATGTGGCAGGAAATCTTGATGAGCTGCAGCCTATCCGGAGGCAGTACGTGTTAAGGACACACCTTGGTAGGACATATTAGGATTTGAGCCTATCCCCTGCCCAAGTCTTTGTGTCTCCTTCTTGGCTTCTGTGAGGTGACAGCTCCCTGCCAGGGGCCTTCAGCCTCATCACAAGCCCAGAGCAATGGGGCCTAACAATCCTGGACAGGACCCCCAGAGACCATGAGCCAAAACAAATGTGTTCTCCTTACGGCTTCATTACTGTTCTGTTGCTGGGACAGACGCCCCGAGCAAGGCGGTGGAAGTGTTTAGCTGGGGACTTGCTTTCTTCTTAGAGGGCTTGTTATTACCGTGGTGGAAAGCAGGCGGGCATGGTACTGGAGCAATAGCTGAGATCTTTACATCCTGATCCATGGGCAGCAGGAAAAGAAAAAGACAGACACATGGCCTGGCATGGGCTTCTGGAATCTCAAAGCCTACTCCCAGACGCCCGCCTCTTTCAACAAGGCCACACTCCCTAACAAGGCCACACCCCCTAATCCTTCCCAAACAGTTCCACTCCCTGGTGACTAAAGCATTCAGTATATATGAGCCTACGTGGGCCACTCCCATACAACTCACCACACCTTACGAGTCGGATATCGCAGGTGTTTTGTCATAGAGAAGAAAAGCTGAGCAGCACAAAGGAAGACACGGGATCAATATTACCACACACCAAGGGCTGACTGGGACAGCCAGAGTCACCTGGAGCCAGAAGATGCAAGGAAGTGCATCCCCAGTACCTTGAAAGGAAGTGATGCCACTGACCCCTGGGGGGTTCTGAGTCACTAATTTACCTAGCTCATGGTACCCTTGTTATGCCCTTCCCCGGGAGACTAACAGCCATTTGCCTCTCCAAGTGCTTGTGCCAGGACTATGTGACTGCCACAGCCAAGGAGAATAGACCCAGATCTCCCACAGAGGAAGGGTTATTGTGGAACAAGTAAGATAAGACGCAAGCCGGGACGTGAATGCCCAGGATGGTGACCTCTGGTATTGTAATCAGGATGTTTTGCTGAAGGCTGGCAGGAGGGGGCAGCTCTGTATGGACACTGACCCTGTGCTGAATTTAGGCACGGGGGATATCCTGTGCTAACACAGATATTTTGTATCTCTGTGTTGACAGCTGGTGCAAAGGGCTATCCTCTACCAACATAGATATTCTGTAAGTCTATGCTGATAGGTGGTGGGAAGGGATAGCCTCTACTAACACAGATATTCCATGTGTCTGTGCTGATAGTTGGTGGGAAGAGATAATCTAAAGAAAGACTCATGTCCCACCCTCTCATCCCCACCCCCACTCCCACCCCCATCCCCCGTGGCTATCAGACAATCACCAGCTTTCACCTGCAAAACCAGTGTGTCTAACAGGCATTCAGAGGTTCAGAGGCTGAAGCTGGCCTCCAAAGGAGAGCTGGCCAAGATGTCCACAACACACCTGTCAAATGGATGAATCTGACGGAACTCTGCCAGGCAGGAATGGGTGAGGCTCTCACATCCTACAGCTGATTCCCTCGCCCCTCTTCAAAATGGGAGGGCCTTAGGACTCGTAGCTCTCAGCCTGGAGTCTCTGTAACAGCACATGGATGGTGGACACCTGGGGCCTGGCTCCCTCTCGCCCCAGTTAACAGGCCTCACAGTTAAACTGATAATGCTCTGGCCCTGGGTTTCTGTAAGCTATACGATGGGGGGTGGGAGATAAGACTTCTCTGCGTGTCCTTGGCCAAGTTTGGCCAAACTTCATGAACCTGTCTCCTGACTCCTGTGGGGTACAGGGGAACCGGGCTGGTGGTTCCAACTGGAGGATCTAAGTGCAGGAGCCGGCAGTATCTGACTAGTGTGGTGGCAGATGCTGTGTAGGCCGCTTCTGCCACCAGCTAAGTGCACTTGTCTGTTTGAGACATTTCCTCTGAAAGCGACCACGCACTGTGCAGTCATGTAGATCCAACTGTCTTCTCCCAAGGGTCACCCTCCCTCCTAGAGCAGCTCACCCTGTGGTTTATTTTGACATTTTGCTTATGAGCCTCACCTATAATGGCTGAGCTGTCTCTCCAGCCATGCTTCATTCATTTTTAAGGAAAAATAGTAGCCAGGGCATGGCTACTGTCATCCTTCCCTGGTGGACAGCTGGTGGCTTCCACCCTAAAGCAAGCATGCCATCATGCCTCCGGAACACCACGCCTGTGCACGGGTTCACAGTCGCACTGGCGTTGTTCTGGTGTTTGCCTGCTGTGAGTTTAATATGAACTTGACACAAATTAGAATCATCTGAGTAGGGAGCCTCAGCTGATAGGCTGTCCCGACTGCTTTAACTGATGTGTAAAAGAGCCACCCCGAACATAAGTGGCATTTTCTGGTAGCCTGGACGGTGTGGGGTCGGGGAGATGACTCACTGGCTGCTCTTCCAGAAGATCCAGGTTCCGTTCCCAGCATCCCACTGTAGCTCACAACCACCTGTAACTCCAGTTCCGGGAGATCACAAAGCCCTACTCTGCCCTCCACAGGGACCAGGGTCACATGTCATAGACACACACGCAAGGAAATCCCTCATACGCAAACAACAAATAAACCTTTAAAAATGATCTTTGCGTGACATGACGGAAGGAAAGCAATCCGCCCCCGGCTCCCAGGCCTTCCCTCTCACGGCAGAGTTGACTCACCGTGTTGCTGCTGCCTCCGCTTCCTCCCCTGATATTGGAACCCTCGTTACTCCCACCATGGACTGAGGACCAACGGTTCTCTAGAAGCCTTCATGGCAAGGTGTACATCAGGGCTGCTGAGGTATCCAGCCTTGTGGACCAAGAAACTGCCAGATTTCTGGCCTCCCAGGTGAGAGACAGACAGGATCATTCCCATGACTGAGGCTCCCAGCCTCAGAGGCCAAATAACTACAGGGTTGTCAGCATCTCAGGTGTAAGCTGTTTTTACTACTTAACATTAGTTGATTAAATATTACACACACACACACACACACACACACACACACACACATACCACACACACATACACACACTCACACACGTACACACTCACACACAGACACACATACCACACACACATACACACACTCACACACGTACACACTCACACACAGACACACACACACACACACCACACACACATACCACACACACATACACACACTCACACACATACACACTCACACAAAGACACACACAACACATACACACACACACACATACCACACACATACACACACTCACACACGTACACACTCACACACAGACACACACAACACATACACACATATACACACACCAACACACTAACACACATATACACACACACTTAAACACACACTCACAGACACATACAACACATACACATATAGACACACACCGACACACACATACACACTAACACACATATATACACACTCACATACTTAAACACACACTCACACAATACACACTCACATACTTACACACATACACACACACATATACACTGAGTCGGTCCCTCTAGAGAACCCTGACTAATATAGTCCCTCCCCCAAAAAATGCTGTGTCTAAGACTAAGCACCAGAAGTGCCCACATTGCTAGGAGTTCCTCTCAGCGGCAAAGAGAGAGAAGTGGATGTGAGCTCCGTACTGCCTTCTGCTGTGCGTGAATGACTCTGAGTCTTCAACTCTGGCACAGACAGGGGAGAGCTGGACACCCGGGCATCTCTTCATCGTCCCCGGTGGGGTCAGAGAGAGGAGGATCAGCCCAGGACTCATCTAAGGCATGGTGACAAGACCAAAGAGCAGTTGCCGCCCTCATCCTAAATGTCCTGGCTCAGAAAGCTAGGCCCGTTCCCCCTACAGCTGTCTCCTCAGCCACTTGCTTTATCTCCTGAATTCAAGAGTGAGCCCAGGTTTCTTCCTGCTCGCGCCCCAGCTCACCCACGACCCTGCAACGGCTGAGCTGAAGGGTCACCTCAGACTCCAGTGGCGAGCCCTTCACCTCCTCCCCTTCCTCAGTCCAGGCCGTTGGACTTAGGACATAGTCACAGTGCCAGCTCATGAGTCTGCAAAGCACAACAGTGAGTCGAGTGCGGCCCTCTGGCCTTTCCTAGTGTTAAATCCTTTTCCTCAGTGACTCTCCTGCTGCCCAGGAGACCAGTATGGAAGGACAAATTGGATTGAGGCCAAACAGTTTCTTCTCCATAAATCACTGGCTCCCTAATTCCTTCAACAAACAGTGCTTTACCAGACCCGATGGAGAAAATAAGGACACAGAACACTGGGCACCAAGACAAGCCGCTTCTGAGTCACACAGACTGACTCGGGGCCATGCAAGGGCACACTTGGGGACACGGTGAACAGCAGGTCATAGGAGGTAAGTCTATTAGGTATGGGAGGCCTGGCCCTGTGGGTGGCATGCTTGGCTAATTGAGTGATTCCTGGGCTATACGGACACTGAAGAAGCAGGTAAGTGCAGTGGTTGAGTTGATGGAGGAGAGTGGGAGCTACGTGGGCCAGGGACTTGTTTTGGAGAGGTCCTTGTGAGGCTTTTGGGCCCTTGAACCAAGTCTTGGTCACACCAGAGCATCATGGGATATGCTGGAACTGAAAGCATGCCCTGTTAGTCCAGCAGGTAGGTGAGCGGTGAAGGCTGTAGCTGATGCAGATGGGTGGGCGGGTGGACCGTAGGGCTTGTTTGTTCCTCCTCAGAGCCGCCAAGCCTTCCCAGCCACCACCCTGTGCACTCTCTCCTGACCCCTGTCTGAACTTTGGGGTTTCCTGCTCTGGCCTGTTTTTTGGCTTACCAGGCTGCCCTGCAAGGTGTCTCGGTAACCCTCCATCTCTCTGTAATGTCTGTCCCCTGCAACCTTTTCTCACCCTGTAATCAGCCAGTCTCCGGTCCCTGTTCAGGATATCCACATCCGGAGGATGGCTCCGCCCCTTTGGCCCCTCTCACAGAAGGCTTTAATAAGTGCTGGGTGTGGGCAGGTGGCCCCGAGTCACCGCAGGACACTGGCCAGAGAGGCAGAATGGGCTGTTGACGGGACGACTTCCTCTCACTTCATCCGGGATCCTGTCCCCAAGCAGGTCACGCTTCACAATACAGACTCAGGGAAAGGGCACTTGAGGTCCCTCCTGTGAGGCTCTATGTGGCATTAAAAGGGGGGCTCGGGCCCCTTCCTTAAGCATGGCTAGCTCTAGCTTTTCCATTTTCCCAGAATGCCACAGGATGGTACTATTAAGGTGTGGGTGTGGGCCCTCTCCACGGAGGAGCAGGGGCAATCCTCCTCGTCACTGTCCTGTTAAATGTTGAAGGTCTTTGCACTGGCATGAGGACAGAAGAGAGAATGTGTGAAAGACACAAGGCCTAGGTGTCCATATCCCCCTAGGCATATTTTTATTTAAAATTTTTATACAATATATTTTGATCATGTTTTTCTCTTCCTCTAACTCCTCCCAGATATACCCCACCTCCCTATGGTATTTTTCTCTCTCTTTCAAAAAATACAAAAAGCAAGAAACAAACAAACAAAACCCTGCAAAACAAAAATCTAAACAAACATGCAAGAGACTAATAAGGAAAAAAAAAAAGGCAAAACAAAGCAAAAAGAAAGAAAAAGCCCACCAAACTACCACAGAGCTTGTTTTGTGTTGGCCAACTACTCCTGGGCATGGGGCTGCTCTGGAGTGTGCTCGATGTATCCAGGGCTGGATGGTTTTATTCCAACTTGACACAAACCAAAGTCATCTGAGCCACAAATAAGAAAATGCCTCCGTAAGACTGGGCAGCAGGAAGGCCTATAGCACATTTTCTTAATTAGTGATCAGTGGGGGAGGACCCAGCCCATTGTGGGTGGTTCCACTGCTGGGCAGGTGCGCCTGGGTTTTATCATAAAGCAGGCTGAGCAAGCCAGTAAGCAGCACCCTCCATGGCCTCTGTGTGAGCTCCTGCCCCGAGGTCCCTGACTGTTTGAGTTCCTGTCCTGGCTTCCTTCAGTGCTGTGGAAGTGTAAGCTAAATTAACCCTTTCCTCTCCAGCTTGCTTTTGGCCACGGTGTTTCATCACAGCAATAGAAACCCCGACTGAGGCACCCGCTGGTGGCACTCCTGATCAAGGCTCTAAGCACTTTGTAAATGCTGTCCATCTTCTTCAGTCCTGGCCAGGGGGTGGGGCAGGAGATTGCAGCCCTTGGCTATCATAGCGCTGCCGTCTTATTAGGGGGTTAGGCAGTAGTAGGATGAATAAGTGGACTCCATGCTGTGCTGCAAATGTTCCAGGAAGGAAGAGAAAGTGGACTGTGGAGTGCTGAGGCATTCTGGGAAAAGGGCTTCTGAGCTAAGACCTGACGGTGAGGGAGCCGCTCCTCATGGAAGGCACTGTGTCGAGGCACAAGCTGGTGACCCGTCTGTACTTTGCACTTGGACTTAAGAGAAGGATGTGAGTAACGTGGGTACCAAAGGTCACCAGAGCAGAGGGGATGCAGGTGAACCATTCCCTCCACAGGAGCCCACGGGTGAGGTGTCTCCAGGCCCAGGGCGCTCAGAGCCGCAAGAACACCGCTCATGAATGGTGAGAAGGCGTGAGCCACGGAAAGAGAGGAGGACCGCTTCCCCCTAAAGCAGCTGCGAGACTTTTGTTATCACACTGTTCAGATGAGGACTCTGGGAAAGGATGGCAGTTAGGTTCACAGGCATTGTGTCTCCGTGTGGCCCCATTCTCGGCAGCCAGGGCTCCTACCCTCCGTGGCCACCATTGCTGTCAAGCTTCTGGCTGCGTTCAGTCATCAAGCTTCTGATGTCCACACTTCCTGCTTCTCGGACCGCTCTCACCGCTCTCGTGTCTCGTGGGGTGGGGGGTGGGAAGGATGGCTTTTGGAAGCCTCCTTATTTTCCAGATGGCTTTCCATCCAGTTACCAGTGTTGACTCGTCTCCAGAAGTCAATGGACTTTCCTCCAAAGCCTGGACCTGACCTCCGTCCCCGGCCAGGCTGTTCCCAGGCCTCTGCATGCCCCCTCTGTCCCTCCCCCCCCCATGCCCCTGACTCACCAGACTGGCTCACAGCACAGGACATCTGCTCCCTGCCCTCCGGAACATTCTGTCTTCCCAGGAGCAAGCCTTGCACCTGTTGTGTCTGACTCTCCTCCTACATGTCCCCGGAGGCTCTGCCAGTCTGTCCCCTGCCCCTGTCCCCAAACCCACAGGACCTTCCCTGCTCCCAGATGCCAAGAGTGGGAGTGCCAGCTGTCCAGGCCAGAGACAGCGACCTCGGTGGCTCAGCCACCTCCACCATAACACACCTGCTGCCCTGTCCCTGTTTCCACTTGTGCTATTCAGAAGCATTTCATGACAGGAAATTGTTAGCAGCAGCACACACAGTCGAACTTTTCTGTTTTATACTTCACAGGAGATGTGACAGGATAAGAGGACGTCCCTCTCCCCCTTTTCCTCTCCACTTCTCTGTTTCTTGTTCCCCAAAAATATTATTAGGGTCTCAGATCTCAAATACAGTCCTGACCTGGAATCCCAGTCCAGCCTTGGAATGGCTGTGACTGAGCCCCTGGCTGGCTGGCTGGCTGGTTCCAGGCCTGGGTCAGCAGGATCTCTGTGGGTGACGCTGTGGGTAGATGTTTGTAACACGTGGGTTCTGCTCATCCATACAGCAGTGGCTGTAGCCTAGGACGGGCCGTAGCCCCCACACAGCAAGAGCTCCTCTGTGGCCAGCTCAGGCCCTTTTACAGCAGCACAGCGCAAGCTTCTCCCCACCCACGCTGGCCAGGCTGGGCTCAGGGCCAGCTTCCACCGTTGCCTTTGGCAGGTTTTGGCTTGTTCCGAGGGGAACATCTAGGTGGGCGTCAGGTTAGAATGAAACAGTGTTTGGCCCTCCACACCCAATGGCTCCACAGCTGAGGATTCAGTCAACTTCAGTACAAAAGTCACGTGTGGCCACTGGGGGACAGCTCAGCCAGTTAGTGCTGGCCAGACAAGCACGGGGACCTCCATCTTTTTTGTTTTGTTTTGCTTTTTCAGACAGGGTTTCTCTGTGTAGCTCTTGCCTGTCCTGGACCACTTTGTAGACCAGGCTGGCCTTGAACTCACAGCAATCCACCTGCCTCTGCCTCCCGAGTGCTGGGGTTAAAGGCGTGCGCCACCACGCCTGGCCTGAGAACCTTCATCTTGAGACCTTCAGAAAAACTAACAAGGGAGCTGGAGAGATGGCTCCACAGTGAAAAACTCTGGCTGATCGTGCACAGGACCTGGGTTTGGGTCGCAGCACACACATAAAGGTCCACAACTGTCTGTTACTCCAGTTCCAGGGGATCTGTCTGCCTCTGCTGGCCTCCAAGGGTACCAGGCATGCGAGGTGTACACACACATACATGAAGGCAAAACACTGAAGCACTTAAAATGAAAATAAACAAATCTTTACAAAACACAAATGGCACCTGAATATGTCTAGACTGTCCCTGCTGTTGGGCCCTGAGCATAGCGCCATGCAGCCATTCCGGCAATGTTTCCTTGGTGTTGGGGTCATCAATTACCTAAGGGTGAGTTAAAGCCTTTGGAACGTCTTGTGCGTCTGCTCTAACAAACGCCGCACCACTTTACCCAAGAGACGAGAGCAAGGACAGGCTTTAAATCTGCAGGGATCCCGAAACCAAATCCGCAGTTACTGAGGGACGCCTGCGTTGGTGCCGATCAAAGTGTTGGAGTCAGAATCTCTCAGCAGCAGCAGCAGCAGCATCTTATTTCCGAGTTCCAAAGGTCAGGCGCCATCCT
This sequence comes from Acomys russatus, assembly GCF_903995435.1. NCBI lineage: Eukaryota > Metazoa > Chordata > Mammalia > Rodentia > Muridae > Acomys > Acomys russatus. Next base: position 45,001,184 of record NC_067165.1, read on the forward strand.
TGCCTTTTAAAGGACCGGAATGCAGAGGCTGGGCAGAAGGCTCAGTGGTGAGGAAATGCACACTGCTCTTGCAGAGTACCCGCTCCTCTGACCTCTGACCTCTGACCCCCCAGTTCCAGAAGAACCTGATGCTTCTCACTCCCGGCACTCACGTTACATACCCGCACAAAGACACGAGTGTACAATAATTTAAAGTAAAGCAAACCTTTTTTTTAAAGAGAAAAGGAGGTGATCTAAGGGACCGGCATTGTCCCCAAGTGGGCGGTGGAAACAAACAGAACCTAAGCACGGGCTTCAAGTCTGTGCCCTTTCTGCTTCCTGTCAGCCCATCTGTCTCTGCCTCCTGCCCCAAGCAGAATCCGTCCAGATTAACCTCTGAATGGAGAGAAACGTACCAAGCCCTTGTCACTTGCTTGGGAGGCAGCTCAACATGTCCTCAGTGGGGGGGAGGGGGAACTGGGGTGACCCAGAGATCACCTGGAGTATCTGGGTTCCCTCTTAGTCCACATCTCAATCCCAGGTGCCCACCAAGCCTGATACGTCATCTCTAAAATGGGCTCAATTACAAGATGAATGCGTGCCTAGTTGCCACCTGACCACCTACAGGAAGACTGCCTCAGGTCTGGACCTCTCCCGAGGTGAGTTCACACTTGTCCCCTGCCCCCTGCTGTTGTAGCTAGCCAGGCTTCCACGCAGTGCACACGGCAGGAGGGAGGAAGTGAGTGCCTGCCTCAGATGTCATCCCTTTCTGAGGTGACTGCTTAGACTTTCCAGATGTCACACCTAGCTGCAAAGGAAGCTGCGAAGGGACAGAATCTCCACCCAGCTAAGCACCCACGGAAGGAGAATTCTTCTGGAAAAAGTGGCCCAGGAAGGATAAATAGTCACCTCTGCCACAGACAGTGGCCCTGGACCTCTGCCACAGACAGTGGCCCTGCACCCATTTTTCTTTTCAGAGGACCAAATGGGAAGTGGACACAGGGCTCTGTGAGTGTGTAAGGCTTGCACTACCCAAAGCCACCAAAAGTGGATTCATTTGTGTCACCATCATGTCACCCTGGTATTGTCACCACCATCTCAGTCTCCCGCATGTCTTGACACGCTGCCAGCACTAACAGCAGTTGGCCCTTTATTGACTCTCCTGAACCAGAGTTTCCGGCCTCCACTTGCACGCCAACAGAAGGCTTTACCCACGCTGCGCCTGGGCTAATAGTTCTACTGTGGTGTACTAATTCTCCTAGGTTTTTAAAACACTTTGGATCACAAGAAATTACAGTAAGGCCTACAACTACATGGTTTTAAAATAGTACTTTTTACCCAGAAACTTCACCGTTGAGACTCTTCCCCCTCACTGAGGAAATAACTGCACAGAAACAAAAAGATTTATCCGCTGGATGGTTATCACACTGATATTTATAACCACTGAAAAACTGGAAACCACCTCAGCATTGAAGGCTGGAGGCTCAGAAAAAGCGAACTGTACTGTCTCCACAGCACGGAACGCGGTGTGGCTCTAAAACTTCTGTCGTCGAGGAATATTCAAATATATGGAAAAATATTCATAAGAGATGTGCTAAACCAAAACACAGACTTCAGAACAGTGTGTGAAACTGCAGTCTTTGTCTTTGTGAGGAATAACAACGTCAGAGAAGAAGGCAAGCTCCGAAACAGACCGATCAGGCTGCCTCTTGGTCGCGTGTGGGGGCGGACATGAGGGCTGGGGGCCCTGGGGGGTTGTAGAATGGCAGTGGGGGACATTAGAGAGGGCTGTGGGAAGAGGAAGGTGAGGAGAGAGGACAGAGAAGGGCAGCGGGGGTTAGCAGGGGCACGGGAGGGGGGGAGCAATGGGACATGGCTTGGGGGGAACTTTCTTCTATTTGTTCCTGCATAATGTGGGTTATAACACTACCATCCTCACGGGGTCAAGAGAAAGCGCCATCATCACTCCAGCAAAGCACACCCAGGAGAAAGTCCTGCAACCCCCACCACCATGGTAAAGCCCCACCCCTCCCACTGGGACTCTGCAGAACAGCAGTGACTCCGTAATAAGGTAAGTCAATGAAAAAGCCCTTTTGAAACCTGCGTTGTAGGACAGGCAGGTGACTGATGGGCAGGCACAGCTGTGGCAAGGATTGCGGTTCTTTTTTCTGGATGTCTGGAAAATGTACACACGATTGTCCCAGAGGTATGACACGAGTGACTGCCACGCATCCTTGATCCTGCTGCCAAGGTTTAAGGCAGACTTGAATGTATTTTAGTCAAGGGACTGGCACTGACAAGGCACTCCCTCAGAGCGGAGCAGTACCGAACCTACCAGGCCCCACACAAGCAGGTGGCTATGTTCAGAAGTCTTTGCCAGGGATGCAGGCGCAAGAAGCCAGTGGTCTCAAGGCAGGTTGCCCTCAGTTTAAGTGACTTGATGCGGACAGTCAATGGGACAGACGGACTGACAGAAGGTGCCCTGACCGCTGTGGGGTAGGTAGGAAGGGGAAACGGGACGGGGCGTTCCTTTATCCTGCCCCCATGCACCCAGAGAACAGGACCTGGGGAGACAAGCTGTATATCTGGCTTAGTCTTTATGGTGTCACTGTGGCTCACACCTTTAATCACAACCCAGGAGCAGGGCCATCTGGGCCACCTTGAAGGCTATTGATGACACAAGAAGCCCAACTTTGGGAGCCAGGTTCCCCGTTGACAGCTATGTGTCGGGTCCCAGACAGTGGCTCTGCAGTCCTGCCTGGGACACCAGGAGAGGAAGGTGTATTTGGGAAAAACAGGCTCCTTTCTCCCTTTTCCCCACTAAGCCATCACCAAAGCTTCTCTGCTGATCCGGAAGAAGAGCCAACTTACTTGGGGCTTCAGCCAATGAACGTCACGATGGTGCCATGAGGCGCGCCGCCCCGGGGAAGCCTGGAGCAACATTCCGGCTACAGCGCAACTGAGAGTCTAGCAGGTCTCCCAAGGGTGACCCTTCTGAGCTGCTTCCTGAAGGAGGGGCATACCACTGGCCAACAGGAAGACCATCGGGAGGACACCCAGCTCAGCCATGAAGACATAGAAAGAGAACCCAGGCAACCCTTGTCCCCCCAACTCTGCACTCCTGAGGTAAGGTCGGGAGCTGAGGGCTGAGGGCCAGAGAGAGGCAGGTCAGATCTCAGGCCAGGTTTAGGATTCAGGTATGGAGGGCAGAGGAGCATGAGCAGGCAGGGTGGGCAGCCTGTGTAAGTTGTAGGCTCCTGAGCAGTGGCGGGGCCGTGGGCAGGCAGGGGGGCTTGGGTGAGGGGATGCTTGCGGAAGGGTCAGTGAGGCCTACTGTTGAGTGGCCTGACTGTGTGGGAGTGGTGGAAGGGAGGGCCATGCCTGGCCTGGGCGGTGGATCAGGGGCAGGGCCTTTTCCTGAGATGTACACTGAGGGCCTTGGTGTCTCAGTCTTTAAGCAGGAAGAGATTTGTGAAAGCCTCACAAGCAGGAAGGGCAAGGCAGATCCCTGAATGCTCTGTGAGAAAAATATCATATTTATTACTTTTCAGGTTGCTGGGGAGGCAGTGTTGGGAGGGGTTGGGGGGGGCAAGATTCTGTCAAACGCAGCTTAAGAAAGGATGGGTTTGTGCTGGTGCTGAGGCGGCTGGTCACATTGCATCTCAGTCAGGAAGAGCTGAGCCATGGATGCTGGCCCCCAGCTCACCATCCACTTTTCACTCAGTCTGAGGCCCCAGCCCTGGGGTTGGCCGCTCACATTTAGACAAGGTCTCCTTCTTCAATTAAGCCCAGCAAGGTGACAGGGGATGGTGACTCATCCTGTTGTGGGGACTCCATTCTGTGCCCTAGTCACTTTCTTTCCACCACTGTTCCCTTAGGATGGGACTCTCAACCTGTTAGTTTAGGGAGCACTCACATCCACAGAGTAGCAGTTGAGTCAGGAAAGGTGGCAGAAGATGTCGGCCATAGGGCACTGGGGGAGGGGTACTCATGGTGGTGGGATGTCACCGAAGAGCTCGCAAAGCCTGTGAGAATGTGGCCTCCGAGCAAAAGCTATGAGTGGTATAGTGTGTCAGCCCCTCGGTGTTACCTACCCTGACACATAACGCACTTTAAAGTGACCGGACTTTTGAAGGCCTACTGTGTGCTAGGCTTGGGAGCTGCTGAAGATCCCCTTCTCCCTCGTAGGGCTGGGGACAGTTAGGTAAATATAAAGATGAGGATTCAGGGCTGAGAAAATGGCTCAGTCAGTGAAGTGCTTTCTGCTGTAGCATGAGGGGCCTGAGTTTGGATCCCTGGCACACGTGCACACACACACACACATGTGCACACACACACACATACACACACACACATACACACACACACATACACACACACACACACACACACCACACACACACACACACAAGTTCTGCATGAAGATATAACCCGTAGCTCCAAAACTGGGGAGTAAGAGACTGAATGGCTGCACTGGGGGCTCACTGGTAAGCACCTGGTTCAGTGAGAGGCCCTGCCTCAAAAATTGAGGGGTAGAACAAGTGAGGGAGCCTCCTTATTCCAGCCAACCTCTGGCCTCCACACACGTGCCCGGAACTCTGTGGACGTTGACACAGCCCTTCCCGTCCAATTGTGCAAAAGAGGAAACTGAGTCAAGGGCTGGCTGGGCGAGTGACGTGTGACCTGTTCCAAGAAAAGGAAACTGAAGCCATGCCAAGCAGTCCATGGCTGGCACACAGCCTGCTCACTCCATCGGCCAAGAGGCTCAGTGTGGTGATGCAGTTTGAAAATTCTTTATATACCTACTTGAAACAGACAGAATGTCCCACCAACAGCTATTTCATTCCAAGGTGCAGATGTGCTCACCTTCATAATATTTAGTAAAAAGTTCAATAAATTAAAGATTATATTGGCTAAGGCTTAATCAAAGAATTCACGAAGGCATCTCAGAAAAGGGAAGGTGTGTGCGTACACAAATTCTGTGCTAATTTGCATTTTTCTAATGTGCTATTGTGGACTTGCTTTCTATGCAAACAGGTAGAGAGTATGAATGGAGCCAGCAACATTTTGTGGTTGGACTCTTTTCTTTATAAATTGATTTTTTTTTTTTTTTTTTTTTTTTTTTACCTCAAAAGACTTGGCATTCTTCGTGAACAGTACACATGGGTATCACAACGCAGTTTAATTTTGGTCTTTCTTTTCTTCTTTCTTTTTTCTTTTTCTTTTCTTTCTTTCTTTTTTTTTTTTTTTTTTTTTTTTTTTTTTCTCTCCTCTATTTCCGAGTCGAGAATTCGCCTTAGGCCAGCCAGAGAGTGAGGTTTTGCTGGAGATGGTTCCTCCCCACCCCCAGCCCAGGCATGACAAGATTGCCAGGGCTGGAAAATTGCTGGCAATGCTCCTAAACAGCAAGGCTTAACGTCAGTCCCCTCCATGTGCCCAGCCCCGGTGGCCCCTGCATTTCAAATGCAGATCTTATCTGTTCTTTGAGAATAACTGAACATTTAACTCCAAAGCCCACTTCACAATTAGCCTCGTCTCCCACAGGGAAATCCAGCCATTAGTAAACCCAAACCTGCTGCCTGAACAAAGCATTTCAGAAAACTTGCCTTTTAGCGGCCGGTTCAGAAGCGCCGGGCTCTGAGTGCTGACTGCGGGTTCCCATTTGGACTGAACTCTTCAAAGCCTGCAGGCATCTTCCCTGGGGCCCACAACGCTGTGCCAGAGCTCCAGGGCTGCGGGATTTCACACGTGCAACGTGTCACTCACCGTACCAGAAGTTCTGAAGAGTCCTGACCAGCAGAGCGGTCACGTGTTCCTGGGCAAACTGGGGTCTTGTTTTGGGCTTCTTGGTCTCACTGATAAAAGAATTTAAGGGCAGACCCAAGGGGAATCTTGAGAAAAGTTTTTTTGTTTTGTTTTGTTTTAATTCCCAAGGTGGCAAATGGCTAAGCTTCAACAGCTGCTGAAGGAGGAAGATGGTGAAGAGAAGAAAAAAGGGCACGTTGTTGGTTCCTGTTAGGCTGCATGCGGGTCAGCCGGGCAAAGGCGGGCAGCCTCAAGGAAGGGAGGACCAAAGCGTTAGGAGGGCATGCTTGGACTAGATAGAAGAAAGGCGACTTTTAGACGCGTCTGTGGTTCTGGGGAGCAAGCAGGCTTCTGCAGCTGTACCACCAGGGCTCTGTAGCCAACTGCACCTTGGGGTCAGGGCTCTGGGAAGAAAGCTACTCTATGCCACCGGGGGATAATTATTCCTCCTACTCTTTAGCGTGGTTTAAGATAGGTCTGTCTCCCTAGGGGTGGTCCCTTAGCCAGGAGTTTGACTGGCCAGACTGGATCACCTCTTGCCTGTTTGCTGCAGTTTACAATGTTAGGCCTCCACCCTGGTCAGAGAAATTGCCTTCCTGACTTAGCTTCCCCGAGCACTGATCAAGGCTATTGTGGCACCATTGCCACTCAGGGCACTGAAGGCATTATCCCACAGCAGGGATAGGCAGCTGCCTATCGCGGTTAATAGTGATTTTTCAATTTGACAGCATCTAGGCTCATCTGAAGAGACAAGCCTCTGGGAATGTCTGAGCATCTCTAGACCAGGCTGTCTGAGGTGGGACACCTGTGCTGAACTGAGCAGCAGCGCCCTTTCCCCTTGGCTGAAGTCTGGCACAGAAGAGGAGAGGAGAGAGTGAGGTCAGCACCAGCTGGCAGGCCTCTCTCTGCTCTCTGACTGTGGCCGCAGTGACATCAGCAGCCTCACCCTCCTGCTGCCAACCATGCCTTCCCCGCCCCCCACCATGATGGGCTGCACCTTCAACTCCTGAGCCAGAGCAAACCCTTTCTCTGCTTTCACCAGTTGTTTCCTCAAAGCAGTGAGAAAAGTGACCCATGTACAGTCCCCTTTGCCCCAGGGTCTGCAGAGGCCACCGAATGGCCACTACAGGGGTCTTCACACCCCACACCCAGCCTCCAGATGACATCAGAATGTGCGCTCACCATCTTTGATCCAGCCCCGTAGCTATCTACTGCAGAGCAGAAGAGCCACTGGGACCTGTGCGTGTAGAGGAGTTACAGGTGCAGACCCAAGGGGAACCCAAAAGAAAAGGGGACACATACCCTAGATACTAAAACCCCCTGATGAAACAAGATGGAAACCGCTCTGAGAGGACACCCCCCACCCCCGACCCCCGACCCCCACTGCCTCCAGGCGAAGAATGCCAGAAGAGCGCCCCTTGTCCCTGGTCCCCAGTTTCTACCACAAGTTCTTCAGAAAGTCTCATTAGCAGGTTGATGGGAGCCTTCCTCTCATATGGGAGCTCTATTCACACACACACACACACACACACACACACACACACACAAACACACACACACACTGTGCACGCTCTCTCGATCTCCCCCCCCCCCCCGTCATTTCTTCCCCCTTTGTTCAGGCTTCCATTGATGAACCCATACATTTCTCTCTAAAACTTACTCTCTTTGGTTAGAGAATTTTACTTTTTGAATCCTTAAGCTAAGAACCCCCAGACCACTCACTTGGGGGAAACAGGTGTCCGTGGAGTTTCCAGAACTCTAGCCCCACCCCTGAGAAGACCTCATCTTTCTTGTCTCTTTGGTTGTAAGCCTAGCTTTTAACAGCTGATCCACCTCCTCAGCCAGAGACCCGCCATCCTTAAAGACCCCCTAACATTCTTGCCTCAGCCCTGCTAAGCATGTGGCCGTCTTGCCTGGTGCGGTGTCTCATGGTGCTATCTAACCATTCTGTAAACCCCCACTTGACACCAGAGCTCTCAGGTTGCTTCTCCCCAGGGATGGCACTCCACTAGCACCTACCCCATTGCTTCAAACTAAGAGAGGTCAGTTTCATATTAATTTGCATGGTTCACCATGGCCCAAACGGCTGGACATAGGGAAGTCAGACTCCCCGCCGCATGACACCAGAACTGCGGGGCTGAGCACTAGGCCAGCGTGGATGGGAGATGTTAGTGTGAGTCCTGGCCTGTGGCTTAGTGACCACAGGAGGTGATGAGGAGGATGCTGGCCCAAGCCAAGCACACACCATGGCTCCCATTCCCTCCTCTGTGGAGCATGACTTCCAGGGCGTAGGGTGCATGTGAGTGCAGTGTTCTCAGAGACCAGAAAAGTGTGTCAGATCCCCTGGAGCTGGAGTGACAGGGGGCCATGGGCCAGCTGACATGGGTGCTGGGAACTGAACCGTGATCCTCTGCAAGAGCAGCTGCTGCTTTTTATCCGTTGAGCCATTTCTCTGGTCCCCATTCTTTATTTAAAAGTAACCATACATCATATGCAAACAAATGCACATTGTTTTGCATTGCTTAGCACTAATAATCAACCTGGGGTCACCTGAGAGGCCCTCTGGGGATTGGTTGCCTCCCAGCATGCCTGGAAGGGATGGAGGGGTGGGTTGTGTTCCTTAGGAAGATGAACAGGAAGAGTGGTCTGCACCATTCCACAGAGCTAGGAGAGTGGTCGGCACCGTTCCACGGAGCTAGGAGAGTGGTCGGCACTGTTTCACGGAGCGAGGAGAGTGGTCGGCATTGTTCCACGGAGCTAGGAGAGTGGTCGGCACCATTCCACGGAGTGAGGAGAGTGGTCTGCACCATTCCACAGAGCTAGGAGAGTGGTCGGCACCATTCCACGGAGCTAGGAGAGTGGTCGGCACTGTTCCACGGAGTGAGGAGAGTGGTCGGCACCGTTCCACGGAGCGAGGAGAGTGGTCGGCACCATTCCACGGAGCGAGGAGAGTGGTCGGCACCGTTCCACAGAGCTAGGAGAGTGGTCAGCACCATTCCCCAGAGCTCAGTCCTGGTCTGGGTAAAAGGAGAAAACAAGGTGAACACAGGCATTCATTGCTCTACTCTCTGGTTGCAATGGGATCAGCTGCCCTAAGCTCTTGCTGCCGTGAATCTCCCACCATGACAGACTGTAGCCTTGAACTGTGAGCCAAAATATGCCCTGCTCCTTTGAAACGCTTTTGTCAGGGGTTAGTTTTACCACAACAAGGAAAGAAATGAAGACTGGTCCCAATAAAACTTTATTTACAAAAGTGGGCAGTGTGGTCAGATGATGAATAGATTTAGTCCACAGGCAGGTAGCTTGCCAGACCCTGATCTATAGAGTGACCATAGTGAGCATCCAGCAGATTATAGCAAGTTCCGAATGAACTTTGTGATAAAAAACTGGTGAGTAGGAAAAGTTTCTCTAATTTCACACAGGGCAAGCCATGGTCAGTTAACATCTTAACGCTGCATCAAGACAGCTGTCCCTAAAGTGACTTCTGACTTCTGTGCTCCAGCAAGCATCACTTCAGTGATACCACGCTGGGGATCACTTTTTATCCCAAGTCCCCTGGGTAGCCACGCATCCCAGTTTGTCCAGCACAGCCTCAGGGAAGGTCTGTGTTCCCAGGAATCTTAGCACAACCTCCATGCTCTCAGCAGGTGACCAGTGACATCTCCATGCCAGCTGTTTTCACTGTGTGCTGTCCTCTATCCTTTGCTTCCAGTGATGGGAGTTGGGGTGGGGGATGGGGGAGAGAGAGAGACAGAGAGAGAGAGAGAGAGAGAGAGAGAAGAGAAGAGAAGAGAAGAGAAGAGAAGAGAGAGAGAAGAAGGGAGAGAGGGAGGGAGAGAAAGAGAGACAGAGAGACAGAGAGAGAGAGAGAGAGGAGGAGGGAGAAGGAGGAGAGAGAGAGGACAGAGAGGAGAGAGAGAGAGAGAGAGAGAGAGAGAGAGAGAGAGAGAAGAGAAGAGAGAGGAAGGGAGGGAGAGGGGGAGGGATGGGGAGAGAGGGAGGGGGTAGAGAGGGAGAGACTGGCTGATGACCTAACTGCACACTGCACTGCACATACAGCGCCGGCTCTGTCTTCAGGCACCCCGGCCTGGCTTGGTGGGAAGGAAGACAGCAGAGCACCTGGCCAAGGCCTAAGACCTCGGGAACAAAAGCCCAGGCTTCCTGGAGGAAACCACTGCCACATTTGCACTGAGGTTGCAAACTGATCTGCCCAAGGACACTCAGAATTTCTCTCAGCACCAGGGACAGCGGCGTCACAGCTGCAGGGTAGGAGATGCTCAAGTCAGGAGAGTATGAACAGCCTGTGCTTCCTGGATTGCACAGATCACTCTGTGTGTGTGTGTGTGTGTGTGTGTGTGTGTGTGTGTGTGTGTGTGTGTGTGTTTGTGTGGTGTTTATCAAATAAACACTTCTTTCCTCCTTTTCTAGATTCCTCTTTATTAATAAGGAAACTCACTATTTATACTTGATTTGCTGGTGGTTTGATATCTAATTGCAAGGCCCTAATTAACTCTTTGCCATGTGGTGAGCCAGGCTCCTTCTCTGGGAAGGAGCTGGCAAAAGACACACACCCTGCAGTTTTCTAATGTGGCACCGATGGCAGCCTCACAAAACACAACCGGGGAGAAATCGCACACATCCATCACCTGCTCCCTGTCATGCACTTTGCTTCAGGAGGCTGTGGCTGAGGTAATGGTGCCCACGCTGCACCCTGCTGTCCTTTCACCTCGCCGCCTCACCCACCTCCCCACAACCAGACACAAGACAACTGCAATGCCATGGAAGGGCCCCGAGTGCAAAGACGACAGCTGTGAATCACAGCTGTGCAGACACGCGTGTGCACACGTGAAATCATGCGGTACTCAGCACATGTGACATCTTGACCGTGTAGGCTTTAACTAGAAGTGCAGGTATGTACTGTCTTGTTTAAGAAAAAGTGCACAGGGCGGCTTGTAATGTTTTGGTAGCACGTGGCAACACCCACACTCACTGTGCTAATAGGAGGAAGCCTGTAAGAGGAAGGCTTATTTGGGGTCATTTCCAGGGATAACAGTCTATCACGGTGGAGAGGCATGGTGGCAGAAACCAGAAGCTGGGAGCTCATGACTTTAAAAGCAGAGAGAGTGAACTGGAAAGGCCTTTTAGTTTTAAAGCCCACCTCCAGTGGTGCACTTGCCCTAGCAAGGCTGCATCATCCAGGCCTCCACAAACAGCGCCACCAACTGGGGACCAGGTGTCCAAATGCCACCAGCTGGGGACCAAGTGTCCAAATGCCACCAGCTGGGGACCAGGTGCCCAAATGCCACCAGCTGGGGACCAGGTGCCCAAATGCCGCCAGCTGGGGACCAGGTGTCCAAATGCCACCAGCTGGGGACCAGGTGTCCAAATGCTGCCAGCTGGGAACCAGGTGTCCAAATGCCACCAGCTGGGGACCAGGTGCCCAAATGCCGCCAGCTGGGGACCAGGTGTCCAAATGCCACCAGCTGGGGACCAGGTGTCCAAATGCCGCCAGCTGGGGACCAGGTGTCCAAATGTCACCAGCTAGGGACCAGGTGTCCAAATGCCACCAGCTGGGGACCAGGTGTCCAAATGCCACCAGCTAGGGACCAGGTGTCCAAATGCCACCAGCTGGGGACCAGGTGTCCAAATGCCGCCAGCTAGGGACCAGGTGTCCAAATGCCGCCAGCTGGGGACCAGATGTCCAAATGCCACCAGCTGGGAACCAGGTGCCCAAATGCCACCAGCTGGGGACCAGGTGTCCAAATCCCAGCTGGGGACAGGTGTCCAAATGCCACCAGCTGGGGACCAGGTGTCCAAATGCCACCAGCTGGGGAGCAGGTGTCCAAATGCCACCAGCTGGGGACCAGGTGTCCAAATGCCGCCAGCTGGGGACCAGGTGTCCAAATGCCACCAGCTGGGGACCAGGTGTCCAAATGCCGCCAGCTGGGGACCAGGTGTCCAAATGCCGCCAGCTGGGAACCAGGTGTCCAAATGCCACCAGCTAGGGACCAGGTGCCCAAATGCCGCCAGCTGGGGACCAGGTGTCCAAATGCCACCAGCTGGGGACCAGGTGCCCAAATGCCGCCAGCTGGGGACCAAGTGTCCAAATGCCGCCAGCTGGGGACCAGGTGTCCAAATGCCACCAGCTAGGGACCAGGTGTCCAAATGCTGCCAGCTGGGGACCAGGTGTCCAAATGCCGCCAGCTGGGGACCAGGTGTCCAAATGCCACCAGCTGGGGACCAGGTGTCCAAATGCTGCCAGCTGGGGACCAGGTGTCCAAATGCCAGAGATTATGGGAGACATTGCCCACTCCAAACAACACACTAAGTGAACCACGGCTCCAAGGGCCAGATACCAGGCTGTGGTCCTCTGCTAGACGAGGTGTCAACAGGGCTCTTGTCTGGTATGGTTCTGGGTCCCCACTCCGTTAGTTAACTCTGTTCTCTTTCTTACTGGCTGCCATGCCACAAGGGTTCCTCAACAATCTCCCAGGGCTTTCCTGGAGCTAAAGACACACACACACACACACACACACACACACCCCCCACACACACACCATACACACACACATACACACACACCACACACACACATACATACACACCACACACCACACACACACCACACACACCACACACACACACATACACACACAACACACACACACATACACACATCACACACACACACCACACACACATACACACCACACACACACACACACACACACACACCACACCTAGGTAAGTCAAAACGCCCCCATGTTCAGGTCTCTCTGACTTATTCTTCTGACTGTAATGACATCAGTTGTCAGGAAACCATGTTGCTATGGCCTCCATCCTTCATGACTGGAAAGCCCTGAGCTCTTCCTCCTCCCAGATCCCCACACCCCCTACCTGAGAAATGTCACATAGTCCTCAGAGAAATTACAGGCCCAGCTCCCCATAAGAACCCCTTCAGCAAGCACCTGGGATTCCTGGAATGTCTCCCCATGTTAGTGAGGCACCTCAGGACCTCAGCCCTTCAGCCAATGACCTTTGCCCACCCTGGCTATTCCTGTCCTCTCCCCAAAGTTCTATATAAGCCTCCTTCACCTGAATAAAATGGTCCTACCTCGCTGAAGCTGATCCAGGGAGGTTGTTTCCTTTTGTGCTCATGGACCACCGGATCCCCAGTTCGTCATTGCCACTCCCTTGTCCTGGGGACCCGTGGCCAACAACCCCCTGAACAAGGGAGAGCCACACTCAGTGGTCACGTGGGAGCGTGGTCATGTGTGGCCTGCCTACGTGAACGCCAGCTGATGAGGAGTGTTACCGTGTGTGTCAATTCCGCTGCATCAGGATTCCCATCGGTGGTCAGCTCGCTGCTACCTACGCCCACATTACAGGCTGATATCCCATAATCTCAGCCCAGAACAGCCAAACTTCATGCTAATCTCATGAGAAATTCAACCAAAAATATGCCTGGATTTAAGAGACGCGCACGAAGAAAAACACAGCCCTGAGGAGTTTGTGGTGGGGAGGATTTCTTGGTATGTACACATAAATATTGTATTATTCAATCGAGCATTAACTTTGTGAGTTTATGTTTCCTTATGCCTCTGACTGACAGTTGATACTAGCGTAAGGGTCTGTAACACGACGCCAGCAGGAACTTTCTTATGGGGCTCTAAGCTGATTTTTGCAAATACAGCTCGGCAGTAAGGGGAGCTGGGGACACAGGTCCAATCCGGATTCACAGCTCTCCAATGTTGGGCCACACGATTCTCTCCACCAAGGGCAGAAACAAGCCGATGTCCCAGCAGCTCACTCAGGATAAACACAGGACTTATACATAAAAAGAGCAAACTCTGGCACAGCTTAGATTTAGCAAAGTAGGGGGAAAACATCCAGATATAGAAAGTCAAGCACAGTTCACTTTACTTGTGTGGAACATCCCGAAGTGGCCACACCACGGGCCGTCAGGGAACAAGGCAAGAAGGTTCGCAGCCTTTGGGGAAGGTACAAAAATATCCCAGAATTAAATAGCGATGGCAGTGATATGACTTTGCAAATGCACTGAAAACCAACCACTTCTGAGAAGCATCAGTCCTCAGCTCACAATAACAGGAATGAACTAAGGGTTTGTTTCGTGACTTTGCAAATCTGGGCGTCAGAGGGGAGTGGCAGTGCATTGACTGGATGCCGGGAAATGTTCGCCAGCCTTTCCTCTTTGGCTGAGTGACCGGGAAGCTGTGATCCCACACATCACATGGCGCTCCTCTTTCTCTCTGTTTTTACATTTCTCTGTTTTCTCCGGAGATCCAGGAAGCGTGTCTATGCTGCGTCTCTGTTCACTGTGAAGTTGAGCAGATGGATGCCCGGCCTGT